>NW_016806071.1:1816072-1837445 GCF_001698545.2 Rhinopithecus bieti
AAATTTTAAATTTTAAAAAATATATATATTTTTTAATTTTTTAAAATTTTTCATTTTATTTTATTTTTTTGAGGCAGGGTTTACTCTGTCACCCAGGCTGGAGTGCAGTGGCACCATCTCTGCTCACCACATCCTCATTCTCCCAAGTAGCTGGTACTACAGGCTCCCACCACCATGCGTGGCTAATTTTTGTATTTTTAGTAGAGGCAAGGTCTTGCCATGTTGCTCAGACTGGTCGCGAACTCCTGGGCTCAAGCGATCCCCCCGCCTTGGTCTCCCAAAGTGCTGGGATTATAGGCATGAGCCACCGTGCCCGGCCAAGTCAAGTTCTCGATGTGATGCTGGCCACAGGGTGCTCCCCCTAAGGAAGATACTTGTGTTTTCCAACTTTAGGGACTTAAAACCAATGTTTAGGCCTCTAGTTGCTTGGGTTTGGTGATTGCTTTTAATTTCTTCTTCTTTTTTTCCTGGCAAAGTCATTCATAGTTTGTTTGGACCATCGTAACACTGAGATTCTAAAGGCTGGGAATAGATGTCAGGCTGTTCGAGAGCAGCAGGGTGTGCTGGCAGTTCAGGACTTCCTCTGGGCATGGTGGATGTCTCATCATGTATGCCCCTGACCCGTAGTCCAGCACACTCTTTGGCACACTTTAAAGAAGTGAGGGTCCCAGAGGCTGAGGCTGTGCATTGAGACTCTCCTGGCCTCACCCAAGCATTGTACAAGGGGTGGAGCTCCCCTTAGACTCCAGGAGTGGCTCCAGCAGGAGAGGGAGAGGCTCACCCATCTTCGTTTACATTACACACCCTTGCCAACCTCAGGAGCTCTGGAAGCGTCTCTCCTGCTCTTTATTTTACTTTATCAATGTGGAAACCCTAAAGCGCTTCACCCATGTTTCCTGTACTCCTCTGGGTAGGGTAAGTATTAAATCCCAGAGCCAAATGTCCCTTGAAGCAACCCAGGGTGTCTGCGCTGGCCATCACGGGGGTCAGGAAAGCTTGGCATTGAGGTAGCACTGGGCCCAGACAAGGTTGATGGTGCAGGATGGATTACAGGGTCTGTGGTCAGCTAGGGCTCATCTTGGGCCCGGCAGAGCCTGGCAGTTTTGGACTCTGAGGTGGAGAGTAGGGAGAGGGCAGACTGTCCCTGTTCCCCAGGCCCTTTCTCTCTCTCCCCTGAGGGTGATACCCTGTGGACAGGACAGGGGCTAGCCCAGAACTTAGTTCTGGAAAGCAGTCTTGACAGCAGCTTAGCCTGGCTGGGCCTCCAGTTCGTCATCTGCAAAATGGGCAGCAAGTGATGGCCTCATGGGGCTACTGGAAGGCGGGCGAAATAGCAGCTGTGAAATGTAACTTGAAGTCCCCACATGATAGCCTGTGGATCCCTTCCCCTTCCCGCAGGCCCTGAGCTTGGGGGAGGGAGCCCTGTGTGCTGCCACAGCCCGGGCTGTCAGGCCAGCCCCTTCAGCCTAGAGCAAGTGCCACTACACACACAGTGCTGTGCTGAGACCAGGCGCAAAGGTGGGAGACCATCGGCATGTCATTTGTAGCCAGGAATTAGATTGCTTTTAGCCAGTGACCACTCCAGAACTTTCTGAACAAAGAATAGGTACAGTGTGGTCAAGGGCTACTTTATTTCAAAACCAAATGGAGTGACATTGTATTTTGTGAGTCTGTGTTACATGTCAGCCTAAATGTCTCAAAGGAACCAGCAGTGCAGGCATCACCCCGTCCTTCATCCTCAGTGCTTCAGACAGATTTTACTCTGGTTTCGTAAAGTGCCAGTGCCAGAAAGGAGATAGTACGTCCACTTAAAACTCTTCTTTCCAAAAAGTTTTATGTATGTCAGTATCAGGTAGTAATCTCTCATCCTAGTGTTTCGAAAGTGAATTCTTATAGGATGAAGCTAAAACTGAGGCACCCCTGGTCGGACTTAGGCGAGAGAAGGCCAGCCCCCATCAGAAGTGCAGTGGCTCCCAGACTCCTGGGTGCTGATTCCGAGCCACCGACCTGTTGGCGTTTCTGGTATTCAGGTTGTGGCTGAAGCCAGGACAGAGTAGAATCAGGTCACTATCCTGGTTTGTCTGCATTTGAGAGTTCAGATGAAGGAGAGAATCCACAGCCTCTGGAACGATCCTATGCTGCCCCCATCTCCTGGGGCTGATCCAGGGCCAGTCCAAGCTCAGTGACACTGAGCGGAGGCCCCCCAAAAGAGAGGGGTAGGTCATTAATCCTGGTCCTGAGCACCTCGGGCTGGTGAGGAAGGAAAAGGGCCCCTTGAGGAACTTAACTCTGGTGGCCCCTGGGGGGTGTCCTGCATGAGATGGCCAGGCCCCCACTGCCCAGAGAATGGCCTGGACAGCCTCAAGTCCACTCTGGTAGGTGAGTCCTAAAGACTAGGAGAGCCGTCCCCTAAGGTAATTACAGCACTGGGTGGTCCCCCCCTCTCACCTGCCTCCTACAACATGCTTGGCTAAGAATGCAGACTCTGGGGGCTGGCAGATCCAGGTTTAAACATAGTGGGCACCTCAAAAGCCTTCTGAGGATGTGGCAGGAGGGAGCAGCAGTCACCACCTCCAGGCTCCAGCCCCAGCCAGCTGCTTGGTCCTTTCTCCCTGCGGACCCGGCAGAGTACAGAGCTGAAACAGTGGTCGGGGCGCCTGCACTGTTCCTGAGTATGGATTAGGCCCTCTGCCCAGGGTCTGGGGCACCCAAGTGGGGACTAGGGTGAGGGGTACAGGCCCCATGAATGTGTCCAGCCCCACAGCTGCACTGGAGGCTCCTCCCCTCTGCCCAGCCGCCCCTGCCCCTGCAGAGTGGTGCCGATGGCAGAGGGATATCTGGTTGGTAACTGACCCTTGCACGGCTTCACCGTCATCACCTCCAGCCATCTGGTGCTGCAGGCAGGCAGGAGCTGGCCAAAGAGGGAGCCCATTTCTACTGAGTCTGAACTTCTAGGCGTTCCTGCCCTATGTGAGAAAACTTCCCTGCAAACCAAATTTCAGCCTGTTACTTGCTTCTGACAACTTTGGCCGTGGACATGTCTCTGGCTTTCTGGGCCTCCAAGTTATCATCTGTGAAATGATGAGGTGCAAGTGGTCCTTCAGGGTCTCTGCCTCTATAGGCAGCAGGACTGGTGGAGAAACTCCCTCTCGGAAGCTGCCATGCCAACTCTTGGAGAGGCCCCTGAAGGCTGGGCAGGGCCAGGAGCGACAGGATAGTGCACTCAGAACCTCCCAGCTCAGAGCTGCATACTGCATGTCAGGAGGGCTTTATGGAGTGAGCACCTACTTGTCGTCTCCTCTCACCCCACTCCATGCTGAGACATACCAGGCTTCCGCTCTCGCTGTGAGGTGCAGGCCTTTCTCCTGGATGGGAGAGGCGGCTGCAGTCCTGGAAAAGAACTCTATCTGGAAGACCTCTCTAGTCAGCTGGCCTGTTCACAGAGTGGAGAGAAGGCCCGGGGAGGTGGCAAGCTGCTTGTCCTGGAGCAGCAGGTGGGGAGATGAGGCTGAGATTTGTAGAGGGGATTAGAAAAGGCCCTTTGAGACCCGAGCTTCTGCGATGCTGTGGCGGCATTAGGGCTTTGGTGTTTGCTGTGCTGCTGACATCCCAAATCAGTGCACACCTCCTGGGGCTTACGGGCCACTTCAGAACCATTGTTTCATTTGATCCACTCTCCAGTGCAAGGTTGGAAACACATGGGGCTCTTTGTCCTCATTTTGTAGACAAGGCAGCAGAGCAGAGGGGATTGTGGCTCTAAAGCCAGAGCCATGCTACAGGGCTTTGCCCCAGCTCAGCCACTCACAGCTGCACGGTGGGGTCATCATTCTTCCTCTCTACCTCAGTTTTCTGGTCTCTCAAGTGGGTGGAGGAAAGGGGTCATTGTGACAATTAATTGTAGGCAGTGCACACACAGTCTGTGGCATATCTGGGCGTGGAGTAAGCACTGTTGTCATTTGGTGTTTTGCCCATCGTCACCAGCAGGCAGTCAAACCAAGGCCAGCCTTCCTGTGTTCTGACCTCAGGTCTCGAGTTCTGCTCTTTACCCCGTGGTAGAGTGGGCTTGGCCCCAGCACATTCCCCCAAGGCTACCACTGTTTGCTTGAAGCCCGTGCCCTGAGCAGCCGCAGGGTGAGGCAGGCCCTGCCCTCTCTGGCTCTGGGTCTGGCTCTTTGTCAGCCAGCCTAGTATTGCTCCTGTGATCCTCTGCATCTTGTCTGGACATTCTTCTAGACTCCAAGCCCCTCAGTGGCTGAGCAAGCGGAGCAGGTGGCCCCAGGATGCTGAGATCTGGGAGATGATCCCTGGATGCAGAACCCACCATCAGCCCGATACTGGCTTTGTGTGTGTCAGCTCCAGGTCTCCATCTTCCCATTCTGTCCCCCTTCCCACTCGCCTCCCACCAGTTGCTTGGCTAAGCAGACAGAATCTGGGGGCCGGCAGATATATGGGTTTAAATCCTAGCTGTCCATTTGCTCACTGCAACGTGAGGCAAAACTTTCTCCCTCAGACCTTCAGTCTCCTTTTCTGTAAAGTGGGAACAATACCAGCCTCCTGGAGTTTTCATACAGATCAAACGAGAGACTACATAAAGTATGTCATGCACTCCGTAAAGGGCAGTGAATGCTGGCTGTTCCTTTGCCATCAAAATTCCAGCAACCTACTTCAAGTTCTCCTACAAGGGCAGAGCTTAAGCTGCAGCCAGGCTCCCTTTGGTCTCCATGCATTCCCTTCTTCAGTCCTTCATTGATTGCTTCAGTGTCAGCGTAGTGAGCACCAGTCTGTGCCACTGGGTGCATGGGGCGGGGGGCTATGATCATCAAGACACAGCCCCACCTTCAGAGGGCACTTGGAGTCCACTAGGAGAGATGGGAGATGGACAGACACGTGGCCATGATCAGAACCTAGTGTGGCATGGTGGCAGGGGAGGGAGGTTAGAAGGCATTGTGGGAGTAACGGATGGAGTAGTCAGCCCCGAGGGGTGGGGTGTCAGGAGGGCTTCCTAGAGGAGCTGCTGTTGGAGCTGAGTATTGGAGGACAAGTAGGAGCCCGCCATGAGGGGAGCAGGGAAGCGAGGCATGTATGACTGTAGGGAAAATGACACTTGGAGAGAGGGTCACGCGCAACACTGGCCTGGTTATATAGCAAGAGATGCGCGCGGTAAGAGGCCTGGTGCCTGTGACCCACCCTGCTGTGCCTCGGGGCCATCCTGAGCTGAATCTGGACTGCTGGGACGTCGTGAGTTCTGTGTAGACTTCTCTCTCAAACATTGGCTGGGCACAGTGGCTCACACCTGTAATCCCAAAACTTTGTGGGGCTGAAGCAGGAGGATCACTTGAGCCCTGGAGTTTGAGACCAGCCTGGGCAATGAAGTGAGACCCCATCTCTACAAAAAAATTTAAAAATTAGCTGGGCAGGCCGGGCGTGGTGGCTCACGCCTGTAATCCCAGCACTTTGGGAGACCGAGGTGGGTGGATCCTGAGGTAAGGAGTTCGAGACCAGCCTGGCCAACATGGTGAAACCCCATCTCTACTAAAAATACAAAAATTAGCCCAGCAAGGTCGTGGGTGCCTGTAATTCCAGCTACTTGGGAGGCTGAGTAATGAGAATCGCTTGAACCTGGGAGGTGGAGGTTGCAGTGAGCTGAGATTGTGCCATTGCACTCTTGCCTGGGCATCAAGAGCGAGACTTCATCTCAAAAAAAAAAAAAAAAAATCATCAAAAAATAGTTGGGCATGGTGGTGCATGACTCTAGTTCCAACTACGTGAGAGGCTCAGGTGGGAGGATAGCTTGAGCCCAGGAGGTCAAGGCTGCAGTGAGCTATGATTGCACTGTTGCACTCCAGCCTAGGCAACAGAGCGAGACGCTATCTCAAAACAAACAAACAAACAAAACTCACACACACGTAATGATGATCCCTCTGAGTGCAGAAATGGGGTTTTCTCCGGCTTCCCAGCATCATGTCTGTGAGGGCCTCTGATGCTGACACATGGGTGGGGTAGGACTAACCCGGACCTGGGGCAGATTGGGGTGTCTGTATGTGCTGGGCCTGGGCCTGCACCAGCCCTGGACAGGCTTCTCAGGAGTGTGCGCTCACATCCATATTGACACCCACCCCTCGCCTCCCTGTCTCCTCACCCCAGAGTCTCTTAGTGGATTCCAAGACCAAGTCCATCCCCTCTTACCTGCCTGAGCCCATGGGGAAGGTACAGGATGACATCGTGGGAGCCCAGAGAGGGCAGCAGCTTGCTGGATACCCACATGTTTTTGAGAACTTCATCTTGAAAGCCCTGAAAATGCATTGAATGTTGTGACTGTTCCTCTGTGCTGGCTTGTCATTGTGGTCCCTGCGACTTGGTTCCCACCCACCCCACCGTTTTTGAAAGAATGTATGATTTTTTCTCATCGATTCTTCTCACAGACTAACCCTCTCGCTATGTTTTGTCTGTTTCTCCTCCCTCCTCCTCTCTCTGGTTCCCTTCTCCTTCTCATAGACTGACCCTTGGTTATCGTTGCAGAATTATGGCAGCGGCATGAGACCACCACCCAACTCCCTCGGCCCCGCCATGCCCGGGATTAACATGTAAGGCAAAAACGACCCGGCCAGTGACTCAGCCCATGTCTTCCCCCACTCTCTGCCGGCACCCTGGAGACTCATGATAAGGGGTCATTGTTGGTACCTCTCTGGATCTCAGTCTCCTCCTCGGTAATACGAGGATATTGATGATCCTGGTGATGAGAGCTCAGCCTCATAGAGTGCCTCTGTGTGCTGGGCACAGTTCGGGCATGCTGCGTGCATCAGCTCACCTCATCTTCATGATTACCTATGCCGTGATTACTTTTATTTTTTTTGAGACCGAGTCTCACTCTGTTGCCCAGGCTGGAGTACAGTGGCACAGTGTTGGCCCACTGCAATCTCCCCTCCCAAGTTCAAGCGATTCTCCTGCCTCAGCCTCGTGAGTAGCTGGTAGTACAGGCTCCCGTCAACATGCCTGGCCAATTTTTGTATTTTTAGTTGAGACGGGGTTTCACCATGTTGGCCAGGGTGGTCTCGAACTCCTGACCTCAAATGGTCTGCCCGCCTCGGCCTCCCAAAGTGCTAGGTGTGAGCCACTGCGCCCGGCCCGACGCAGTTATTATTATACCCCCCGTACAGATGAGGTCACCAAGGCACAGAAAGGTGAAGTAACTTGCCCAGGCTCACATACCTTTCAGTGGCAGGGTCAAGAGTGGAACCCCTGGACAGTTCAGCCACTATTCTCTGTGCATTTGTGATCTTTAACCCTGTTGTGAGAATGTGGATTCCTTTCCTAGGAAAATGCACATGCAGAAGGAATTTTACATATATCTAATTTTATATATTTTGAAAAGTTTACCTGTAATTTAAAGCAATTCATAGATTTCCATCCATGAAGTTACCCATTACTGCCCCGAACCAGAAGGCTGTAAACCCCAGGGCTGTAGGAAGGACTTCCTGTTGGTTATTTCAGCCCTTCCCTTCTGCCCCTGCTGCCTCCACCCCTTGGAGTGTACAGCACCTTTTTCATTGTTCACATCTCTTTCTCCCTCTCTCAGGGGCCCGGGAGCTGGCAGACCCTGGCCCAATCCTAACAGTGCTAACTCAGTGAGTACCTAGGTCTGGTGGGGTGATGTTTGTCAGGGGAGGGGTTCTGGGTGCAGGGGAGCTACTGTCCCTAGGTGTAGGTGTCACAGGGAAGGGGAGATGCAGCAGGACTTTCCTGATGCTTCTAGGGAGAAGGCCGTGTGGAGATGGAGGCCTGGCAGTCATGTGCAGGGGTCATCAAGGGCTCCACCCCTGCCCTGAAGGAGTAAGCTAAGAACCTGGGCTCAGAGAGTACTGTTGAGAGTGGAGGCCCCTACCCATCTCCTCCTCCCCAGCAGGGCTGGAAGGTGCGGGTAAGGGGCTCAGCACAGGCAGTGGAGTGAAGGCCAGAGGAATGTGGGGTAAAGCTGTTTACTGTCCTCTCAAACCGGAGGGCCTCCTATGTCTTCCCTGTGTCTGTGGCTCCCTCCCAGGATGGGGAGTAAGAGACCAGGGTCTCAGGGTCAGTTCAGTATAGCAGAGAGAACTGGGCTTCAGCCATGTCCCAGCCCTCCCAGGGGAACCAAGCAGGTGGCCAGCTCACTGGGTGGCGATGTCTTTCCTGTGAAGAGTGG
The DNA here is from genome assembly GCF_001698545.2 of Rhinopithecus bieti. Classification (NCBI taxonomy): domain Eukaryota; kingdom Metazoa; phylum Chordata; class Mammalia; order Primates; family Cercopithecidae; genus Rhinopithecus; species Rhinopithecus bieti. The sequence goes on from NW_016806071.1 coordinate 1,824,252, forward strand.
GTCATGTCCTCAGGGAGGTTTGGCAGCTGAGGGCACTCAGTGACTCTGACGCGGGGCTCCCTGACATCTTGTTTTTAGATTCCATACTCCTCCTCATCACCTGGTACCTATGTGGTAAGTGTGTGGGTTTGGGGCCTTGTGTTGTCTAGCCACATGGGACTGAGTGTGCAAGAGAACTGCCTGGGGTCCCCGTTTCTTTCCCTTTCACACATTCTTCTGAGTAGAGGTTCTAAACTGCTAGAACTTGCTGTCAATATTCAGTCATCTGTACAGACCCAAGGTGGCCCAGAAATCCCCAAACCAGACCTGGGGGTAGAGTTGCCTTCTGGGGAGCTGGCCAGTGGGCTGCCTGGCATCCACCCGGCCTCTCCAGGGGGCATGCCTGTGAGCACATAATGCAGTCACACACACCCACAGGGGCCTCTTGGTCTGAAGAAAGGTATGGGGGACATCCAAGTCCCCTTCTCAAGCTTAAGTACTTTGTCCCTGAGTGAGCACTGGGGGTGTAGCAAGATGAACAGCGGCTGGGCCCGGGGCGAGCAGTTGCTGCTGACCAGGGTGGGAGGATGCTGGCCCCTCCCCACGTTCGTCACCACTGTGGGCGTCTGATGTCAGTTTTTCTCATCTTCAGGGACCCCCTGGTGGTGGCGGCCCTCCAGGAACACCCATTATGCCCAGTCCCGCAGGTAAGAGCGCTTCAGGGGAAAGTGGAGGGTCTGGTGGTGGGGCGTGGGGCATGTTGCCAGAGAGTCCTGGAGGGAGGGCACTGTTGCGGAGCCAAAGCTTACCAGCCACTCCTTCCTGAGCAGCACATCTTCCACTGGGCATTTAGGGGGCAGGAGTCCCTTGATGACGCTACCCTACTGCTCTTCTCTGATGCGGCTGCATAAAGGACAGGGCTGAGCAGAGCAGTCCGGGAACAGGGGTTCTCATTGTCCTTGAACCCCTCTTGTTGGGAAGAACCCTGTTCGGGGTGGGCATTTCCCCAGATGACTCAAAAAGGGGCTTTGGAGTTCTGGCATCCTGGGACCAGGATTCTGAGGCATGCTACCTTTCGAGTTTCCATAGCTCCTGGCTTCTGGTCCTCTATATAGGAGATCCCTTCTCTCCTTTTTGCTTTTTTGAGGCGGAGTCTCGCTCTGTCACCTAGGCTGGAGTGCAATGGTGTAATCTCCGCTCACTGCAACCTCCACCTCCTGGGCTCAAGCAATTCTCCTGTCTCAGCCTCCCGTGTAGCTGGGATTACAGACATGCACCACCATGCCCAGCTAATTTTTGTATTTTTAGTAGAGATGGGGTTTCACCATGTTACCCAGACTGGCCTTGAACTCCTGACCTCAGGTGATCCACCCACCTCAGCCTCCCAAAGTGCTGGGATTACAGGCGTGAGCCACCGCACCCAGCCCTCCCTGTTTCTTAAACAAAAGAGGGCATGCGTGCACACACGTGGGCATGTGCGCACACACGCGCGCGCACACACACACAGCATCACAGTTATGTTTCTTTCCCAGCTAAGAATAGCGTACCAGCCAGCTAGAAGGAATTCAACATACGATCCTTACCCACCCCAAAAATAAAAAGTGAGAGGTAGCTGGATTTCTGCCCAAGAATTACGGTGCCTGCTCCTGATAGAAACGTTTTAGCTGGAGACTTTTTTTGGCTAATTGGGGAAATGGAGGGGACTCTCCCCCGCCCCCTCCCCTCCTCGGCTCCCCATAGCAGGGAAGCTGCTTGGCTGCAGGGGTGGAGCTGGCCGCAGCCGGGATCCTGGGCTCCCGCTCCGGCTGTCTCTTTCTGCTGCTGCATTTTGATGAGCTGCATGACCTACATTCCGACTGGGCCACATGCACCCACTCCATATGTGAATGTGTCTCCAGCCCCATCCCTGCCTCTCCCTCCTGCCCCATCAGCCTGGCAAGGTGGCCTCTGGGTAATTTGCCACGTTTCCCTTTCCCTGATTTGATTAAAACCACTTTGTAGGGTCGTGGGGGGAGAGCACAGGTCGTGGTTCTGCTGCCCCCATGTTGTCCCAGGCAGTGTCTGGGGACCAGATTTGGTGTAGGGTGGGGAGACAAGAATTTGAACCTGTAATCCCCCTGTGCCGTGTCCACGCTGCTGGGGTTGAGTGGTTTTCACAGTTGAATTTTCTGTGATTAAAAACTTTGTGAATCTTCATTAAATACAAATTAGCCAGAAAATGGTGGTACTTAGAGGAAATTTTAGGTGATAAAATACAAAAGAATGAGTTCAAGTGCCATGAGTTTGTTTTAATTAAGAAACGAATTAATCACCCTGACTTGTGGGTTTCCACTGTTCTACAGATTCAACAAATTCCAGTGACAACATCTACACAATGATTAATCCGGTGCCGCCTGGAGGCAGCCGGTCCAACGTAAGTCTGCTTTCTAATAATTTACATATCAGACACCATAACAAATCATAATTAACTTCATCAGCTGAGGGGAAAGCAAGTTTAATTGATTTCAGCCATTTGTTACCAAAGATGAATAAAATAAACCGTCAGAAAAGTGATTAACTCTTGGGCAACTCAGTTCCCATTTCATAGGCAGCAGGGGGTGGGAGAGGAAGGGGTGGGACGATACCCACCCTCTGGTTAGAGCCAGGGTGCGGGCTGTGCTGCTGGGACTTGCCACCTCCTGCCGTGCCGGTGGGGGAAGGGCCAGACTGCAGGTGGGGTCTGGCCTGGTCTCTGCCCAGCTGACTGGCTATGCTGGCCCGGGCAATCCTTCTCCTCCTGGGCCTGTTTCTGGGGCTGTAGAGCTGAGGGTGGAGCCAGCAGCAAAGGGACATGGCTCGCTGGGGGACCTGCCTGCCTGTGCTGCTGCCAGGAGCTCTGGAACTCCAATACCTGGCAGCTGCTTTGCCTCTCAGAGTTGCAGCCCTTGGGTGATGTTGCAGCTCACATTTCCCCATTTCTGATTCCTTGTCCTACTTCCTTCTGTGTCTCCTGCACCCACTGGATGGGACTTGGTTAGTCAGCTGCAGCCTGTCTCCTCACCCAGCAGGAGTTCCCTGAGGACAGGGCCTGATCTGCTTCCCCTCCACAGGCAACCCTTCCATTCTAATTCCTTCCCTTCCTCCTCCATGCAGGCCTCAGGTGAACCTGTTCAGCCTTGCCCCTCCAGGAGCTCAGGGTCTGGAAAGAAGGTCTATGGACTGTAGAGCCAGAGAGTGGGCCTGGGGCCTCAAATAGCGAGGCTTTGGTCTGGTTGAGGGGGTGGGGCCTTTTGGGGCACTCTGGTTTTGTTGGCTTTGTTCCTGAGGTGACACCCGGATCACCCCACATGTTAAACCCCAAACATGGGCTGCCCCGTGCTGGATATTGCCTACATTTTCTCTCCCAGCAGCCCTCTGAGGGAGGGTCTCTGGCCTGCCTCCTTCGCCAGGGTCCTCACTGGTGTGACCAAGCATCTGGCTTTTAACACTAAAAGCCATACATCCTGAGGAATCCCAGGACACAAAAAGTCATGGGTTTTGTCAGTGATGCAGAAGGTTGGGTGGAAAGTATAAAACCCACACAGAGGGATGACAACACTGTTTCTAGCATCGGATGGAAATGGGGTAGACGATCTGCCTTGAGTGGTCACTGCCGCCATGTTTCCTGATGTGGATGCTGGCACCAGGATTTGTGATTCACCGTGGATCACATCACTCAGGCTGCAACTCCGTCACCGCAGTCATGCACGTTAGCGGCGCCCGCCTAGGAGTCTGCTGCAGATTGATTCACCGTGGATCACATCACTCAGGCTGCAACTCCGTCACCGCAGTCATGCACGTACGTTAGCGTGCGCCCCCTGAGGATCTGTGCAGATTGATTCACCGTGATCACATCATCAGGCTTGCAACTCGTCACCGCCAGTCATGCCACGTTACGCGCCCGCCTAGGAGTCTCTGCAGATTGATCACCGGGATCACATCACTTCAGCTGCACTCGTCACGCACATGCACCGTTAGTGGGCCCGCCCTAGAGTCTCTGAAGATTGATTCACCGTGTCACAATCACTCAGTTCTGGCAACTCTCACCAGTCAGCACTGGTTAGCGGCGCCACCGTCCTAGGAGTCTGCTGCAGATTTGATTCACCGTGGAGTCACATCACTCAGGCGAACTCGTCACTGCAGTCATGCACGTTAGCGGCGCCCGCCTAGGAGTCTGCTGCAGATTCAGTGTTGGGCTTTTTGTCTAGACGGTGCTGGTTTCAGTTCTGACGTTGTGAATGTTGTGACCGTATTTCCTAAGAGTTCAGATGATGGGAATGAGAACGGTGACAATGCCAGCACCAGCGTGACCCAGGCATCACTGGGAAATAAGTTTAAATGACCATGTGACCAAGGACACACACAACTGGATTAGGGAGGAAAGAATCCAAACAAAATGTACTGCGCGGTGTGCAGAAAAGAATGCGGGATTGGGCTTGTGGAGAAGGGGAGATGGAGGCACATTGGACATTGAGTCTCTCAAGTCTGAGGCATATCTTTCTAAATCAAGATTTTTTTGACCTCCAAAGAGACAGCAGTTCTCAGTCAAAATCAGCGGTTGCGGAATTAGCTTGGACGTACTCCTTGAATGGACCCCATTATCATCTTGTTCCCTTGATTGCACTGCAAACCCAAGGAGGTTACATTTCCCGATTCGGAGGTTACAACCTAAAAGTCCTGTGTGTGAACCAAAGGAAAGAGGGACTTTCGGTAACAGATGCATTGCCCCTTTACAGTAGTGCTGACCCTGTCTGATCCTTCCAACAGTCATGCTTCCGAGAGCATTGAAGGTGTGCCTCGAGTCATGGCGACAGGTTTCCGCTAGCTCTTAGGGTATGTTGATTTGAAAACTGGAGTTTCAAATCATCTTCTGGATTTCTGTGAAGATTTTAGTGAAGCCACTGAAGACGTAAGAGATTGTTCTCTTGTCCAAATACAACCTAGACTTTGCTCATTTATCTACATATTTGGCAGACAGTACACAGTTAATTTGAGCAAATTTCATTTAGTCCATAAGCTTCTTACCAATGAAAATGAAAACATCTTACCTGCTAAATGTTCACACCTTGTGCCCAACACTGTCACAAAGGGGTGTAATTTGCTTACCTGTGATACCAGCTTTCATAATGAAAGTTTTGGGTCACTTTTCAATTTCCTCAAAACATGCCGAAGCACTTAATGAGATCTTTGACTTTACAGACAGGAGAATGCCTCAGACATTTCCACAAGATGACTATCATTGCTGGCCATAGAAAAGATGTTAAAACGTTGGCTTGCCGTGGAAACTGCTATTTTTTAAAGTGCGAGACAAGAAGGATGTCCTTCTCTAATTTGGAAATGCATTGAGATGAGAATGGAAAAAGGAATTACAATAAAATAGAGGCCAGGCACGGTGGCTCATGCCTGTAATCCGAGCACTTTGGGAGGCCAAGGTGGGAGGATCACTTAAAGCCACGAATTCAAGACCAACCTGGATAACAAAGCAACACATCCTCACCATCTCAGCAACAAAAAAATAAAAATAAAAAATAAATACATAGGCTGGGTACAGTGGCTCACACCTGTAATCCCAGTACTTTAGGAGGCCGAGGTGATCAGATCACTTGGGATCCATCAGGAGTTCAAGACCAGCCTGGCCAACATAGTAAAACACCATGTCTACTAAAAATACAAAAATTAGCTAGGTGTGGTGGTGCATGTCTGTAGTCCCAGCCACTCAGGAGGCTGAGGCAGGAAAATCACTTGAGCCTGGGAGGTGGAGGTTGCAGTGAGCCACGATCACGCCACTGCACTCCAGCCTGGGTGACAGAGTGAGACTCCGTTTCAAAAAAGAAACATAAATACATAAAAAATAAAATAGAAATGTATATAGTGTTTCGCCAGTACTGTCTGATGCTTCTTAAGGAGCCCCGAGGAGCCTAGATAGGGCTAGCCAGCCACACGTGGATTGTTGGGTATCACGGGGAGGGGGCCACAAAAACTCATATAGCAGAAATAATGACCCGTTTAATGCTTGAGAACTCAAAAAATGTCACCAGAAAAGGCAGTCAAGTTAAATAGGAGTTTCTCAATTTCTTCATTAAAACTGTAACATATTTGGATTCCAGCTTGGGTTTTGCAACTTCAGATTACCTCTGTGCTTTAAAATCATTTTTTATAATTTATAACATTATCCAGTGTGCTTTGGAGTGTTAAAAAATGATGAATATCTGGCCAGGCGTAGTGGCTCATGCCTGTAATCCCAGCACTTTGGGAGGCTGAGGTGAGAGAATCACTTGAGGTCAGGAGTTCTAGTTTGACCAACATGGTGAAACCCTGTTTCTACTAAAAATATGAAAATTAGCCAGGCGTGGTGGCTGGTGCCTGTAATCCCAGCTACTCGGGAGGCTGAGGCAGGAGAAGCACTTGAACCTGGGAGGCGGAGGTTGCAGTGAGCTGAGATTGCAACGCTGCACTCCAGCCTGGGTGACAGAGTGAGACTCTGTCTCGAGAAAAAAAAAAAGAAAGCGGGCATGGTGGCACACACCTGTAGTCCCAGCTACTCAGGAGGCTGAGTCAGGAGAATCGTTTGAACCTGGGAGGTGGAGGTTGCAGTGAGCAGAGATCATGCCATTGCACTCCAGCCTGGGCAGCAGAGCGAGACTCTGTCTCAAAAAAAAAAAAAAGAAAGATGGGCATCTTAGACAGGGATAGCCCATCTGATGAATTACAGATGTAAAGGCCTGATTGACAAGCAGCTGGTCCACCAAAGCCAGCCCCTGGACAAAAACGGATGGACATCTTTGGAGAGCTGGACGTGAATTCCTACAAGTCCCAAAACCTGTGCTTATAAATAAAACCCAAAGTACTTTGTGTGCAAGGGTTGTGTGGAGAGGATATTTAGTTTGGTGTTATCGTGTTAGGTTGACACCAGGAGTCAGTGTAACATGGGCTTTGAATAAACAGAGTGACAAGTCAAATGGGTTTTAAGTTTGACTTTATTCAGTTTTACCAGTGCATTTAAAAGAAAGGTGTTCTAAGTTGGGTGCAGTGGTGTATGCCTGTAGTCAGCTACGTGGGAGACTGAAGCAGGAGGATTGTTTGAGCCCAGGAATTTAAGGCTGCAGTGAGCCATGATCATGCCACTGCACTCCAGCCTGGATAACAGAGCCAGACTCCATCTTTTTTTTTTTTTTTTTTTTAAAAAGGCTGTCCTAAAGGCTATGAAGGCTTCAGGCAATTCAGAGACCAGTGGGAAAGGAAGCAGAGCAGAATGTTCTAATGTATCCTGAGGCAGAAAGAAACATTTTTTATTTAAATATTAGTAATGTTTGTTTCATTAATCCTATTGTGTTGTGTTATGTTTGTTTATTTAGAGATAGGGTCTCTGTCACCCAGTCTAGAGGGCAGTGTCACAGTCATGGCTCACTGCAGCTTCAGCATCTGGGGCTCAAGGGATCCCTCCCACCACAGCCTCCTGAGTAGCTGGGACTACAGGCATGTGCCACCACGCCCAGCTAATTTTATTTGTTGTTGTAGAGATGAGGTCTCACTATGTCGCCCAGGATGTTCTTGAACTCCTGGGCTCAGGAGATCCTCCTGCCTCAGCCTCCCAAAGGGATTACAGGTGTGAGCCACCACGCTTGGCCTATGTTTTATTTTTTAAAAACGTAAATAATAAGCCAGGTGCAGTGGCTCGAGCCTGTAGTCCCAGCTACTCAGGAGGCTGAGGCAGTAGATCACTTGAGCGTACTCTAGCTTGGGTGACAGAGCAAGACTTCGTTTCTAAAAAATAAAATAATTAATGTAATATAGCCTGTCAAATTTAAGTATTCCAATAAAAAGTTATTTCTCAGAGGACAGAAACGTTATAAAAATATTAATATTTTTTTCTCATGCATATCAATCATTTAACTAGTCCACCTTCTAATTGCTACTAATTGCTGCTGTTAACTAGTTCCTATTGTTGTTTACATAATAGCATTAATATAATGGAAAAGTAAATAATACGGAATAAATGATGCTGAGACAACTGAATATCCACATGTGGACAAATGAGATTGAACTGTATCTTTACAGCAGCACACAAAAGTTAAAGTAGATTATAGGGGGCCGGGCATGGTGGCTCACACCTATAATCCTAGCACTTTGGGAGGCTGAAACAGGTGGATCATTTGAGGTCGGGAGTTCGAGACCAGCTTGGCCAACGTGGTGAAACCCCGTCTGTACTAAAAATACAAAATTAGCCGGGTATAGTGGTGCGTGCCTGTAGTCCCAGCTACTCTGGAGGCTGAGGCAGGAGAATCGCTTGAACCCAGGAGGCAGAGGTTGCAGTGAGCCAAATTCACACCACTGCACTCCAGCCTGGCCAACAGAGTGAGACCCCATCTCAAAAATAAATTAAAAAATAAAAGTAGACCATAGATCTAAATGTTAGAGCTAAAACTCCAAAACACTTGAAGTAAACACAGGAGTCAATCTTTATGAACTGAGTTAAGCGAAGCCTTCTTAGGCGCAAGCCCAAAAGCACAAGTAGCAAAAGAAAAAAGTAGACAAACTGGACTTCATAGGAGGTTAAGATTTGTGCTTCAGAGGTGTCAAGGAAGTAAAAACAAACCACAGAATGGAGTAAATATTGGCAAATCAGGTATCTGATAAGGGACTTGAATTCAAAATACATAACTCTGAGAAAAACTCAATAACAACCCAATTTAAAAATGGACAAGGATATAAATGAACATTTCTCCAGAAATTACAAATAGCCAGTAAGTACATGAGAAGATGCTCAGCGTCGTTAGTCATTAGGAAATGCAAATCAAAACCACAGTGAGATAGCACTTCACACCCACTAGGACGACTGTAGTAAAAAAGACAGATAATGACTGGTGTTGGCGAGGGTGTGGAAGCATTGGAACTCTCAGAGCTGCTGGTGGGAATGTAAAATGGCACAGCTGCTTTGTTAAACAGCTTCACGTTTCCTTGAAAGATCAGACAACCTAGTGATGTCCGCTGTGATAAGAGAATTGGGTTACCCTATGACCCAACAGTTCTCCTAGGGATCTGCCCAAGAGAAATGAAAACGTATGTCCACACGGCAGCTGGTACATCAGTGTCATTAGTGTCATAATAGCCAAACAGTGAAAACAACCTGAACGTTCCCTCCGCTGATGAATGGATCAATGAAATGTGGTATATCCATACGGTGGACTACTTTTTGTTCATAGGAAGGACTAAAGTACTGATTCACGTGACAACAATGATGAACCTTGAAAACATGCTAAGTGAAAGAAACCAGCTACAAAAGCTCACGTGATTCTGTGTATATGACATGTCCAGGATGGGCAAATCCGTGGAGACGGAAAGTAGATGAGTGTTTGCCTGGGGCCGGGGATTGGAGGGGGATGGAAATGACTGCAGTCGGGTACAGGATTTCTTTCTGAGGTTATGGAAACGTTCAAAATTGGTTGTGGTGATGGTTGCACAACCCTGTAACCATACTGAAAACCACTGAATTGTATACTTTACATGGATCAGTTGTATGCCATGTGAATTATATCTCAATAAAACTGTTAAGATAATACACAAAGTATACAACAATATGTCATTTTGAAGAAATATCAGTTTCTTAATACATTGATGTTAATGACATAGTCATGTTATAGTAATGACATACATATGCATAATTCTGTATTATCATGTTTGGGGATTTTTGGGGTCTGGCATGGCTGTGTCCTGGGTTGACTCCCTAGAAAGCTGGTTACTTTCATCCTCCCATCACTTGGGTTAATAAGCATGAAATTTGTTGCTAGATGGCAAAATGTTCCCAAAAGCCTGTGAGCTGCTTTGGTCGGGGGTCCACTGGAGAGGCAAGGATGCACCGCCCTTCCCCTGGTCTGGGTGGGCACAGGGAAGCAGCTCATACCCTAGCTGTGCCCCTGCAGCCTGGTCACAGCCTTACCCCTTACACCCTTTTGTGCTCTGGCATCCCATGCTGCCACCCACTTGGTAGCCTTCTGCTCATGTGGGACCCCTGCCTAGAGTGACTTCCGCGATGGGCTCTGCCTGCCCAGATTTCACCCCTCAATTTTGTTGATGTTCTCCTCCTCCTCCAGGCAGCCAGTTCTGATTTCTCTGCCTTGCTCTGAAGCCACAGCTGTACTTTGCAGCTGTCTTTGGAAGTCAGCATCTCTGTCCTCAGTTGGGTATCTGTGAGCTGCTCCTCTGGGCTGGGGCTCAGGTGTGACTCAGCTCTGCGTCTGCGGTGCCCAATCCCGGCCAGGTGCCAAACAGCCCTCCATTCCGCCACCTCCACTCCCTTCCCACTAGATGCAGATCCAGTCTGCATCGCAGGGCCCTGGCGCTCCAGGCTGGGCTCAGCCACCCTCCCCAGCCCTGTGACTCGTGGCTGTGGGATGTGACCTTTCTGGCCTTCCTTTCCGAGATGGGTTTGATCGTTCCAGATAGGCCTGCGGGTGGGTAGAATCGACTCTTATCTCCAAGTCCCCATCTGCCACACCATCAGTTCTGCATGGGAGCCTCATTAGTGACCTCCCACCACCACCCCACAGTCCCAGGATGCCATGCGGTCCCTCCTAGGCCAGTGCCCTAGCTCCCTCTTCCCCCCACTCATCAAACCCCACCTCTTCTTACCGCCCAGCCCCAGGAAACATTCATTTCTAACTTCTTCCTTTTGTTAGCTTGGAGAGGGCCAGCATGATGGTTCCAGGCCTGCTGCCAGGTTCCAGTCCCAGCTCCTCCACTTCCAGCCTCTGGGACCTCAAGCAAAGTGTTTCCTCTCAGTGCTTGTTTCCTCACCCGTGAAGTGGGGATGAGAAGCACTGGTGTTTTGGTCCCTGGCCTGACACGGTCAGAGAGCTGTCCACATGTGCCTCTGTCTGGGGAACCACACCCTCCACATGGGGGATGGAGAGGGCCCTGTGGTGGGATCTGAGAGGCTCAGATTGAAAGCTGCCTCTGCGTGGAGCTGGATGGCAGCGGGCCAGTCCCTCTCCCTCACCTGGGTCATTGGAATGAGCACCTCTGCCCTGCAGCTCGGAGGGCTGAGGTGAGGAGCCTGGCCCAGCTGCCAGGCAGGACATGTCCGAGTGTGAGCAGAGCCTCCTGGAGCAGGGGTTCCCCAGGGCCAGGACTCTGGCGCGGCTGTAGCCCCCTGCTTGTGAGGGGTGCAGAGGGCCTGGGCCCGCTGAGCTGCCATGCCCTGTGCTTCTTCCCCAGTTCCCGATGGGTCCCGGCTCGGACGGTCCGATGGGCGGCATGGGCGGCATGGAGCCACACCACATGAATGGATCGTTAGGTGAGTGGCCCCTGCCCTCACCATGCCCCACCCTGCTGAGGCAACCAGCTGTGTGCCTCAGCTCCTGGCTCAGCTGGGCTTGGTACACAGCTCTGGCCTGCCTTGGCTGGGCACACAGGAAGATCCTGAGAGGGATGCCACACAGAAAGTCCTCTGCACAGTGTGGGACTGGGATGGAAGGGCTTAGAGGCCTGGGGAGACCACTCTGTGGAAGAGCAAGCAAGAAACTGAATGGGATTATTTTTTCTTTCCAGGGTCAGGTGACATAGACGGACTTCCAAAAGTGAGTGTGCACTCGGTCTCCCTGGTGGCGCCCCATCTGTGTGGGCAGGTTGTTGGGGACACAGGCGCTCACCTCCTCTCCTCTTTCTACAGAATTCTCCTAACAACATAAGTGGCATTAGCAATCCTCCAGGCACCCCTCGAGATGACGGCGAGCTAGGAGGGAACTTCCTCCACTCCTTTCAGAACGACAATGTAAGCCTCGCCCCCTGCCCGCTGCTCTTGTCCCCACGGCCTGGACTCTTACCTAACAAGTTGCGAGCTACAGAGCCGGGCTGCAGCCTGCCAGCTGAGCTGGTGGCCATGTTATGGGCTCTCCACCTCAGTTATTTTTTTAGCAGAAGCGTGCAGCCTTGACGCTGCCCTGAGACTGCCTGCTGGTGGGGCCTTCTGGAGGCAGCTCAGTGCAGGCTGGATGCCTCTGGCACTAATTAAGCTGATAGGACCGGGAGAGCCCTGGGCTGAGGGAGTTGGGGTCCATTTCCATCTGTCCAGTGGGAAAAGGTTCATGCAGCCCGTGATTTTCAGGGCTCTCAACACAGAGCGGGGTTGGCTGTCTGCTTTCTGTAGTGGGCTTCTGCGTGCATTCTCATTTGAAGAAAGAGTGTTATGATTAAGCAGCTTTCAAGAACCCCAGACTGCCAACCCAGGCAACATGGCGAAACCTCATCTCTACACAAAAATACAAAAATTAGCTGGGTGTAGTGTCGCATGCCTGTAGTCCCAGCTACTTAGGCTAAGGCGGGAGAATTGCTTGAGCCCAGGAGGTTGAGGCTGCTGTGAGCCTTGATCGCACCACTGCCTGAGTGACAGAGTGAGACCCTGTCTCAAAAACAAAAACAGAAAGAACCCCAGACTGGCCCCACCCCAGGGCACCCTGGCTGTGCTCTGGCTCATCAAAGCCCAGTTCCCTGCAGTCTGCAAGGGGCAGAGGCTGTGACTGCCCTTGGAGAGAAGAGAATGACTCAGACAAGGGCAGGAGCAGGGGAGGCACCGTCAGCTGCCATAGTTCCCAACAGAAGGGCAGGCTGGCACTGAGAAGTGGCTCTTAGCTCCCACCTCCTGGCCCTTATCCTGCCTTGCCGGCCCCCTGCCCACTCCATGCCACCATGCACCCCTCAGCCCAACCACAGCCCCAAATGAGCCCTGCTCAGTTCTGTGCAGTCAAACCAGGCTCTTGGCACCTCAGTGTGTCAGCAGCCTCCCCACAATCCTCACCCCCTCCTTCTCTGCTTCTCCCTTCCAGTATTCTCCAAGCATGACGATGAGTGTGTGATCCCCCCTTCTCCGAGACGCTGAGAGAGCGGGCATTGCAGGCGGGAAGATGCCAGAAATTATGCAAGAAGTGAGGTGTCATTATCCAGGAGCTGGTGGGGAGGGCATCTCCCTGCTCCCCTCAACCTCCTCCCACCCCATCCACGCCCCCCACCTTTCCCAATTTTAGTTTCATGCAATAAAAGGCCGAACTTTTATTCCATAAAACATGAAGGACAAAACTCAAAATGTATTTCAAGTCAGTGACCAGAAAATCCCACCCCTTGCCCTTTCCCCAAAGGACCTTTTCCGTACACGACACTTTTTTGTTTTTTGTTTGGGGTTTTACCGTTGGGATTTTTTTATTT
>NW_016806071.1:1837831-1855285 GCF_001698545.2 Rhinopithecus bieti
AAAAAAAAAAAAAGGAAAACCAGAAGCCCTGCTGTCTGTCTGTCCCCAAGCCCTTCCACCAGAAAAGCTAGTCTAGGTGTGAGAGCCCACATTGTCTGTAGCCATCAAAAATAATAATAATAAACTGGACAGTTTACAATCGGTGGTTTCTTTCAAAAGGCCTTTTTTGGAAAGAAGAAAAGGCAGTCACCGTTTTCCACGTGGGGTTTTGGTTTGTGCAACAGGCAGGGGAGGAGCGGGAACGCGTTTGTTCTAGCTTGATTTCTACGGCAACAGCAGCGGCACGCTTGGACCCCAGAACCCGGCACCCTCATCCTGTGGCCAGAGGGGCCAGACCACCGACCCCTTTCAGGATTCTACCATAGCCCAGCCTGTCGCCGTGACCCGGTGGCATGCACTGTTCCCAGGATGCCTTCCTCTTCCTCTCCTGGACCTCCCAGCCCCTCCTCCGCCCCCACCCCAGTCTTCCCAGTGAGAATCCTGCCAGCTGGGTGGTGGCCTGACGCAGAGTAGGAGAGGCTGCCACTGACAGGATGGCTATGACCTGGGACATGGAAACAGTGACCTCCACGTTCTGGTCCCGACATCCTCGCATCAGCGTCATCACATGCACCGGCTGGGGGCTCGAGTTCCGGTTTTCTTTGTTTTTCTCTTCATTTGTCCTTTCTCAAAGATGGGATACTGACCAGAACTGCTCTGTATATGCTTGGGACTGGATGGAAAGACTTTGGAGCAGCTGTGGGGGGTGGGGGGACACCGACAACCAAACAGACGTGCTGTCTCCGGTCCTGTTTTTATTTTCAAAAACCAACAAGCCCGACGGTGGAGCCTGTCCCCTCCCGGGAGGGTGCTCATGGCCCCGCTCACCTCATCACCCCACAGAAACCTTTGTGTCTTGCCCTGGAAGACACCCGAATTCTTTGTACATTGACATGCCCTTCTCCTTCCTCCCTCCCCTGTAGCTGGTCTTTGTTTTACTCCCTCCCTTTCTGATCCATGTATATCATATTATGTGAGATATCATCTGCCTGAAAAAAGACTTTGTGCGGATTATTGGGAACATTGTAGCTGTTTCTGTGTTTTTTCTTACCTTGTAGTCTGGTTCTGAATTAAGAGAGGAAAAAAAAAAGTAATTATGATACATTGTAGTTTGTGTACGATATATGTTGATAACGTTTTATTAAAGGGACATCTTTTTTCCGCAGCCCTTCCTGACATGTTTGGGGAACGTGGGTTGGAGTTTATTACACTGATTACAAAATGCAAGGTGACTTGTTGGGCACAGTTTTTGTTCCTGGTGCGTAACAAGATGTTTTGTGTTTGAGGCGTCTGCCTTCTTTTCCTGGGCCTGCGAGTTCTGTGTTCTTGTGGAGTCACGATGGCCTCGGAGGAAGGTGGGTTGGGAGGGAGGTATCCGTCTTACTTTAAATATTTGGGGGCCTTCTAAAAGCCATTTTCCATTTCTTGTCTTGCAAACACATTTTGGTTCACTGAAATGTTGTTTATTTTTCTGGAAGTAGAAAAAGGTTCCTGGTGCCCCCTCCTGTCTATGGGGAGTTGCTATCAGCCAGGAGGACCACAGCCACTCCCTGCTTTCTCCCCTAAGGTGGGACTGGCTTCACCCCAGGCTGTTTGCGACTGGGAGGCAGAGGGAGGTTGATACATATATTTTTTTTTCCCCCTAAACCTCCAAGGCACTGGGAGCCCTTGAAGGGTTTTGAGAGTAGTGCAGTCTACTTAGTAAATTTTGGAAAGTGTATGCTGGTGGCATCCTGGGAGATGAATCAGGTGGGGCTGGCAGGATGTGGAGAGAGCCATTCCCAGACGACACTTAGGCAAGAAATGCTGAGGGCTAGGGTGAGGTAAGCCGCTATGGATGCTGACTTGCATGACTAGAAAGAACTTTCTTCTTCCCTGGAGCTCTGGGGACCTCATTCTAGGTTTGCAGCAGGAGTGGATGCCTGGGTGGGTGGGAGACAGAGGGTCCAAGCAAAGGGTAGGCTTAGCCCATGTTTATAAGGCCCTTAGGGGACCAGATAGCAAATTCCCAGGTTTAAATCTTGCCTTTGCTGCAACTTGCTGTGTGGCTGTGGGCAAATTAGTTGATATTACTGTTCTCAGTTATCTCATCTGCAAAATGGGGGCTGACGGGCTGGCTGCCTCATGGGCTGTGAGGAGGTTAGCACCGTGAAGTGCTCAGAACAGTGCCGTGCACGGACTAAGAGCAGCATGTGTTTGCTGCAAGTGATGATGTTACTCATGTGGGGCAAGTCCAAATGGGTGTGTTGAGGAGTAGCTGGGAGGATCTAGAATGGATTCCATCTGGTCCTTCCCTCTTCACCTTGGAACAAGGTTTCCTAGGCTTTTGCTCAGCACGGACACCTCTGAACTATTGGAAAAGCATCTCCATTGGAGAGATGAAGAGACTGAGGCTGTGACTAACCTGTATCAGTGGTGCTGACCCAGGGCTGGGGAAAGGAGGTTGGGAGGATGGGATATCCATCTAATACCTGTGCTTCTTGGAGCAGGAGTCAGGCACAGACAAGAGCCATGGGATTGGGGTGCCTAGCTGGAGGAAGGCAGGTCATGGGGCCCAGCCTGGGGAAGCGCCTGCTGTGTGCTGTGCTACCCCTCAGCCTGGGGCCCCTCAGCAGCCCTGCAGTTGCCTTCACAACACAAATGGCCAGGGTGCAGGTTAGTTTGGCCTTCCTCAGGGGCAGATTTCTAAGCAAAGAACTGGTTCTTGTTCACTAAGCATTTTCATCACTGCCTGGGGCCAGACCAGAGCTCTACATGAGCCAGTGGAAAGATACTGAAATGAGCAGAAGAAAAGGGAGAGTTATGCCAGTTCTTTCACAAAAAAAGGGCTTCAGGCCATCACTGAGAGGTGCCCAAGTCAGGGGCCGGACCACAGCTTTCCTGCTGGAGTCATCGCTGTCCGCAGGCACTCGATTCTAGGGGTCGGCCAGCCTAGGGGGCCAGAGCTAGGACCGGGCCTCAGACAGGGGACCCCTCACCTGCCTCCCTGCTGGGCATCCCCACTGCCCCTATCCCAGAGCCAGGAAAGAAGAAACTTAAGGCAAGTCACACCAGCAGCAGCACAGCCACTAAGGTGCTAGGCCAGAGCAGGGCTCCAGCTGGGGGTAAGGCTGCTAAGTCTGGCTCCCTAGTGACCTGAGAAATCCCCCACCCCAGTCTCTGCTGTCCTATGAAGTGGGGCACCAGCTGTGTTCCCAAATTCCACAGACTCCAGGAGACTGAGCCCAGAACATACCCGGGGTGCCCCAGAGGGCTCTGGCCCTGAACTGAGGGGAGCTGGGCCTCTTGGAGTTAAGGCCATGGGGCTCCCCTGGACTTGGGCAGAGTGGCTGGGCAGGGTGGGGTTACAGGCAGATGAGCCTTACTCTGCTCAGCCCTGGGCTCACTGGGTGTAAGCATTGGGGGCTTGGAGTTGGGGCTGGGGGTTGGAAATAAAAGACCAACGAGGGTGGATGCTGGAAGACAGAGGTTCTGTTCTATCCTCCTCTCTATTCCCAGGGCGCCTGCGGAGCCACAGAACCTGGCATCTGGTTTCTGGAATTCAGCCATGCCCTTGATTTCCTGCCTCCATTGTCAGCCCTCCAATGCCACAAAGACCATCTCACTTTTGAGCCTCCGTAGACTTCCTTCTTTCCATCCATCCACTCATGTGTTTGCTGAGCACTCCTTTTATGCCAGGGGTTGTTCTGGCACTAGGGACAGTAGTGAACAGATAAGGACGGATGGAGATGCTGTTTGTGGAGGTGGGGCAGGCTGCGGGAAGAGCTCTGTTCTGGTGAGTTAAATTTGAGATGCTGATTTGATACCCAGTAAAGACATCAAGTAGGCAGGTCTGAACTAGAGGCATACCGTGGGAGTTGTTGCCATTTAGAGGGTCTTTAAAGCCATAAGACTGGCTGAAATCATCTAGGGAATGAATGGAGAAGAGGCTGAAGGACTGGGCCCTGAGCTCTGGGGAATAGGAGGGACCCATAAAGGTGGCAGAGCAGTGAGAAGACCAGGAGAGTGAGAAGAGCGAGATGCCCTGGTGACCACGAGAAGAAAAGGGGTGCAGAGAGGAGAGGGCTTCTTGCTGGTGGGGAACCCAGGTGGCCACGTGAACTGTGACTCTGGGACCAAGTCCACGCTCCTCACAGCTTCCAGGCAGCTGCAGGGCATGGAAGGGCCATGCGCACTCCTGCTTTTCCTTGTCCCTCAGCACTTCACCTCCAACTCTGCGGTACTCTGTGGATGTCTGCCCAGCCAGAGCCTTTGTTCCTGCCAGCCCTTCCTCCTTCCCACTTGCCCTTTGGAACCTAGCTCAGATGGCCCCTCCTCCTGGAAGCCTTCTGGGCTGGGATAGCTCTCTCCCTGGGTCCCCACAGCCTAGTTCAGTGTATGCCTCGCCCATCAGGCTGGGAGCTCCTCTAAGCCAGGGACCATGTACAAGCCCTCTTTGTCCCCAAAATTGCCAGCGCAGGTCCTGGTGCCCAGTAGGTACATGATGAGTGCTCTTGGAATAACTGGATGTTGTTTAGTCGTCGCCCCAGAATGTGCTCAGTGGCACCCCTCCCTATGGCATGCTGTCACTTGTGCGTGGGTAGGTGCCCAGGTGTGGGGAACGAGGTGGCCTTTGTGGATACCTGCTACTGCCAATCCAAAGGAGACTACTCTGGCCGTCTCCACGCAGTACCCCAGGAGCTCCTGGAGGGCGGGGACCACGTCTCCCTCATTTTGTAACTGTCGCTCCCAGCACAACACCTGGCACACAGTAGGTGCTTATTAAATAGGCTGCCCCTAGAGGAGGTCTATGGTGAGGGACCTCAGGGCTCAATCTCCAGTCTGGACCTATTCTTGGGTTCCATCACTGGCCTAGCTGGGGAGGAGGAAACCCATGGGTCTCACGTGCACACGTGTGTGTGGGCACATGTCTGGGGGTGTGGTGTGTGTGTGTGGGTGGAAGTGTGACTGTGGGCATGGGTGGGAGTGTGGTGTGCGTGCATACATGTGTGTGCGCACGTGTGCATGTGTGTGTGAGTGAACATGGCAGGGGCCATGTTGCTCTGACAGGCTGGCCTCTGAGGGATGGAAGTCCTGCCCTGGGCAGCAAGCCCACTCCCTAGATGTAGTCTTTGGCTATGAGGAGATGTATTCTGAGGGGAGAGGGTCCCTGGACCGGGGGGTCTTCCAGCAGTGAAGCAGGTAGGCCTTATGGATCATGGACATCTGAGTGTCCATGTTAAAGACGGACAGTCAGAGACACTTGGGTCACCTGCATGCTTTCTGAGACTTTCACCCACAGCAAATAAAGGAACCAGGCAGATACTGTCTAAAGTCCAAGAGGAACCTGTCCTGCTCCTTCCCAGAGCCCTGTGATTGTCACAGAGCCTCTGCCAAACACTTGCCCTGGGTCCAGCCTGAGCCAGCCTTGGGAGAGAACAGAGAGCAGCCTAAAGTGAGGTCCCCTCAAGCAAGCTCACCTTTCCACTAGGCTTCTGAGAACTCCAAACCCATCGACTTGAAACCTCCTTGTTGAATGGAATCTATTTGATCCAAAGGTGGGGAAACCTGGAAGGGAGGTGCCATATCCCCATTTTGCCAGCGAGGAAGCTGAGGATCTGACAGGGCAGCTGGAATACAGGACGGGAAAAGTGGCTCTCCCCCAGCCAAATTAGAATTCCCTTGCCACTGAAGCTTGCTGGAAATGAACTGAAGAATTTTTGAATGGATCAACCAGGCACTTAAATACATGAGACAGTGAAAAATATGTTCACAATGGGAATGTCACCATTTTACTTCCAAAAGTCTGTTGCTGGAAGTTCCTATCGTGGGGTTGCACTATCCAGCATGACCCGGTGCAGCACTCTCCCTGCATGCTCCTGCTCCTTCACCAGCTCACTGGCTGGGGAGCCTGCACTGGGCTGGAGGCTGGCTGAGGCCCTCAGGTTCTGCTGCATCACTTCCTCTCCTGCATTGAATGAGGGACTGGGGACGAGGCTGACAGACATTTGGGATTTGGAGAAGCAAGGACCTGTCTGTGGAGGGGGCAGCTGTCAAGACACAGGAGCTTCCCAGCTCTTCACACTACATCATGTGGTCTCTAAGCCTGCTTCCTTATCTCTATGGGGACAATTAAAAAACCGCCAGTCGGCCGGGCGCGGTGGCTCAAGCCCTGTAATCCCCAGCACTTTGGGAGGCGAGACGGGCGGATCACGAGGTCAGGAGATCGAGACCATCCTGGCAACACGGTGAAACCCCGTCTTGACTAAAAAATTACAGAAACTAGCCGGGCGACGGTGGCGGCGCCTGTAGTCCCAGCTACGTCGGGAGCGCTGCGCAGGAGAATGGCGTGAACCCGGGAGGCGGAGCTTGTAGTGAGCTGAGGTCCGGCCACTGCACTCAGCCTCGACAGAGCGAGACTCCGCTCTCAAAGAAAAAAAAAAAAAAAAAAAAAAACACCGCAGTCCTGCGCTGCCCCACTTTGGCAGATCAGCTGCACTTGCAGCTCCCTTGACAACAGGTGCAGTTGGGCTCCAGGCTCCACAACTTAGCACTAAGGCCGGCATCCGAGCTGTCCTCATTCAGGGTGGGTTGGGAGGACAGGCTGCCCAGACCTGCCCTGCAACCCTGGCCCGCTTCCAGGCAGTCCTCAAGCTACAAGGTCATCTGCTGACGGTTCGCTTACTCAGAGCCTCCATCCTGCTCGCTCAGGGCTCAAGTTCATCTCACCTTCCCTCCCCTCCAAGCAGTCTCCAGGGGCTTCAGCCTGCTCAGGATCACGCCAAGCCATCACCACCACTTGCCCCAGGATCACTGCAGTGGCCTCCAGCTGGACTCCGTACCACCATCCCGCCAGCTCCTCCTCTGTACTCCCAACGGAGTGTTCTTTAAAAAAAAAAGCTTTGACTCAGCAATTCCACTGCTAGGAACTTACCCAATGGCTCTGCTGGCAAAAGTACTCTAAGATACATGAACGAGGATGCTCACTGCAGCATTATTTCTAATGACAACTGGAAACAACCTGGACCGTCATCAACAGATACTAATATAGCTGCTCAAAAGAATGAAGAGATCCTATGTGGTGATGTGGCAAGAGCCTACGATCCGGAGACATCAGGTTAAAAAGGAAGGGCAGAACAGGCTATAAATAGGATGACTCTTCAGTCATGTACATATGTGTGTTCTTATGATACATACACATTTTCACCAAAAGCATGGAAGAAACTCGAAGCTCTGTTATCCTTAGGGAAAAGGACTAGCTAGGGACCGCCTTGGGTGGATCCACTTATTTTTCCCTGAACTCTGAACTTTTATCATTTATGTATAATTGTTTCCTGTCTGTAAAATAAAAAGTAAAATGGGCAGCAGGATTCAGAGTCCCCGGAGCCCAAGGTCAGCTGCCCTGGAAGGTGAGGTGCTTGGTGTTCAGGCCCCTCCCAAGCTGGCCACTCTAGCCCCAGCCAAGCCTCCGGCCTCCCCACTTCCAGTCACTCCCCGTACCCATGGTCCTCTGTGCCTTGATGCTCTTCCTGGTAATCCCTCAAGCCTAAAAAGTAAGCTGTCAAGTGGAAAGAGCTCAAGCCTGGGAGGCAGACACAGGCTGGACACCACTTTGCCACTGCCTAGCTGAGAGCTCCTCCAGCTGCCGGAAGTTCCCACACTAACTGCTCTCAGCAGTCCTTCAGCAGGAATTACAGCCCAACAAAGCCACCTCGCCCAAGGTCCCACCCGCTGTCGGGAAGCAGCACATATCCAATGGCTGGTGCCAGGTCAGGGGTGTTTGTAGAAGGCTCAACTCCCTTGCCTGTGGCTCCAGAGTGCCCATGGGTGAGGCCTCAGATGCAGCCACACTGAGCTTGGGCCCACCACCCCCACCTGCTGCTGCCTTCACTCTCCACAGGTTCTGGTCCTAAAGGTTCTCCCCAAATAAAAATCTCTGTGTTTTCTCGGGAAGCTGACCTATAGCACCAGCTGGGTGACCTTGGGCAAATACCTTAAATTATCCGTATTTTCTCCTTAGGGCCCAGAACAGTGCATAGCACATGCTAGGCATGCAATATTTTTCTTGAATATGGAAATGACATTTACCTTGTAAGGGGTGTGTGGAGATTAAAGATGCTGTGTATCAGGTGCTTGGCATGGCAGCAGTGTCTGGCACAGATTAGGACTTGACATTATTTGGACAAACAGAGGCCAGCTGAACCAGGGGTGTACTCACCCCATTAACCAGGATACAAGGGAGAAATCTACCATAAATAGTCTAGCGAGATTTTCTGCAGTCATTGTGGAATATGTCCACAATTTAAATAATGCCATAAGAACCTAGTGACCATCAGCGTATCTGCCATGTGGCAGACACTACACACACGTAACCCGGAGTCTTCAACACCAGGTAAGTCACATTAGCCCCAGGTTTCAGATGAAGAAATGGAAACAGACAGATGAAGATGCTTATCTAAGATCACAACATGGGTCAAGGGCAGAGCTGGGCTTCAGCTGGGGCAGGTCAGGCTCCAGGGCTTGGACTTGTGTGGGGGCCCTTCCCGATGACACCCTCATACCAAACACAGGCTTCAGTGCAACGCAAGGGCTCTTTATTGTCAGCAAGAGTAGCAGGCCAAACGGGCACTGAGGCTCCACGGGACCCAGGCCCTCTTCCGTGGAAGAGAGGCAAAGGGGTTTCAGGATTCAGAGGGGTCCTCAGCTCACACAGCACCGTGCAAATAAAGAGCTAAAAACTTTCTGAATGTCTCTGGCTTGAAATCAACTGGCCCAACGGGTTCCTGGAAAGAACACAGTCCATTAGGACCCTGCTACTAGGTTTAACGACAGCAATTAAAACAAAGATTGGATTGAAGTAAATCTTCAGTGCCTGGACAGCAACTTTCTTTTTCTAACATCGTCTCTCTCTCTCGGACTAAGAAGGGGTGTTGAGGGGCTGCAGGCTGGGAGGACAGGAAGCATTCCCAGCCCCCTTCAGCCAAAACAGCTGTTGACGCTGCTCTGCTCCCGAGGCCCTCTCACTTCAACCACCAGGAGCAAATGGGCTGTTGCCCTCTCTAATCCCAGGGACAATCATCCCTCACCCATTCCACACACATTTATTGGGCACCTGCTTTCTTTCTACTGGGCCTATGTCCTCTGCTGGAGACAGAGACACAGCAGTAACTTCACTCTGGTTCCTGTCCCCAAGGAGCTTATGGTCAGCTGTTCAAATAGTGAGAATGAAAGGAGACAGACCCCACTGCAGAAGTAGGAAAAAGAAGAAAGCAGGGAGAAATGACTAACTCGCCGACATTTATATGTGGAAGGGCGAGCAGAATGGGGCAAAAAGAAAAAGAAAACGAAGGAGACTTCAGAAAGCCCAGCACATGCAATAGAAGAAGAAGAAATGAAGGCAGGAAGAGCAAGATCGGGCTGGAGCCCAGGGCGAATGCTGAGGGGTGGAGAGGCAGGAGATGAGACTGCAGAGGTGAGGAGGAGCTGTCTCCAAACCACAACAGGCCCAGCCCTGAGTCAGTATCCTGGAAGGGAGAGGCTGAGGGAAGAGAACCTGAAGACACAGAGTCAGGAGGGAAAACGTGACTAAGAGCAGAGAGCATGGAGGTGGCTGCTGTGACTATGCAGGTGAACTGAGGGTGTCCGGGGCCAAAGCAAAGGGCACAGACCCGACAGGCATTTCAGGTGGAAACAGCACTGAGCTGCTGGAGAACTAGTTCAAGAACGGACCTGCTGAGAATGTTCAAAGGCTCAGCGACTCCATTTAGCAACCCCATACTCAGGCCTGTGTGGGACCTAGTTGGTCCCAGAGCAGGCAGTACCCCTACTCCGCTTTCTCAGTCCCTGACCCTGCTATAGGTCTCTCCAGGGTGCATATCACTGCCTGATGCTCTATCAGGAATTTATTTAGATACTGCTACTGCCCACTACACAGAGAGCAGGCCTGGACCCTGTCAGCTGAGCAGTGGGGTGCAGCAGTGATGGTGCCACAGGAGGAACGCCGTATCTGTGGGATGAAACAAATGAATGCATCCCCACAGACCCTGCCCTCAAGGATCTAGGAGCTTGGAGTTCTGTTTGGTGGAAGAAAAAAAACGTGAAGAGATTCTACGCACAGCAATGTGATTGTGCTGTGATGGGGGAATATGGAGGCCAGGGCAGCCCACCTGAGGCACTTAAGTGAGGGTTGGGATGGGGACGGTGGTGGTCAGAAGTTTCCCAAAATAAGAAATACTTATGCTAAACCTGGAAGGACAAGTGGAGGACAGCCTGACAAAGACTAATGGGGAGGGGAGAAGGCAAGAAGCCTCCTAGATAAAAGGAGCAGCATCTACAAAGGCCAAAGCTAATGAAGCCGCAGAGCACCCTGGGAGCTGCAAGGAACTGGATTGGCTGGAGGGTGCAAAGGGAAGCAGGAGCTGGAGTGGACCGCTGGGCAGGGCCTTAGGTAGGGGCGGGACTGAAGGAGTCCTCCAGGCAGAGATCCTGGGTGGGAAGTTCCCAGGGCCAGGGCTCTACTCACAGAGCACCCCGGCAATCCCACCTGAGGCTCACACCAGGTAGGAGGAGGCAGGGCCCTCCTGGGTCAGGCGAGAGATGGCTCAACTTACCACAACCACTCTCTTTTTGATGACTGGGAGACACCAAAAATGCCGATAGAGGAGCTGGTCTGAGTCCACCCAGGCCAAATTCTTGACACCCTCGTTAGAGGCCAGGTCTGTGGTATTCAGTTGAAACACCAGGAAATGGAAGACACGTCCATCTGTGCCCACACTCTGTACTACCACAGGCTGCTCCAAGACCTTGGCATCATTCTGAGAGGAAAAGGGGAAAAGGAAAACAAATCAGAAGCTGTGGAGTGTAAGGAACAGCACGGCCCAGGCAGCTTCTAGTTCTGCCCTTTACAACGTCCACCTATGTCCACTGAATGGCTTCTCTTTGGGGCAATTAAAATAGAATGAAGAGTTCAGGGCACTGTCCAGGGCCGGGCCTTCCTTCACCCAGGCTGGCTGTGCCTCATGGCCCCAGGGTGCCTGCTCTTCTATTTGAGCACATCAGAGTAATAGTTCCTGCCACTGAGAGGCAATTTCCAGGCAAGCCAGAGTTCAGGCAGGCCAGCTGGGGGGTTAATGACAGAAATCCCTCAAACTCCTGGCGTTACTTGATGAGGACCACAGTGACATCAGCTCTCAAATGTGAATCCGGACGGTCAACGGATAGATGTAATCTCATTCAGTTCTCACTCCATTTGACGGATGAGGAAACTGAGATTCGGTGAGGTAAAGTGACTTGCCTGAAATCACAAAGATGGGTGGTGTAGAACCCAAACAGGCTCATGCCAGACCACACACTTCCCCCACGTCCCTGCCTTGCTTCTAAGGGCCTGGCAGTCACATTCACTGGGCTTCATGCTTACACTGCAACTCAATATGGGCCATGTTTCTGGAGTATCCATCCAGCCATGCCAGCATCAGGATTTCACCAGTTAATTCCTGCTACTGATCTCTTTTAGTTACTGCCACTTGGTAATAGGAGTAATACCTAAAATCATTTACTGAAGGCCTCTCAGGTGCCAGGCATCTTGCCAGTTTTACATCAGGTCACCTCTACTCTCATAAAGCTAGAGGTATATTCCCACTAATAGATAAGGAAACTGAGGTTCAGACAGGTGGTATAATTTGCTTCAGGTCACCCATGGGGTATGACTTGGGATCAGACTCCATACTATTAAGTTACTGAAAGCCCTGTTGTTCTGGTTTAATCCTGGTGTCCCAGTGTATCTAATAGTGGCACCTCATTATTCTCAGTGGTGTCCCAGTTTGGGAGATAAATCGTATGGTGACCTGCTGAGACTTTGCAGCAATCCAGTTTGGTGACTGCTACTCAATGAACGAAGATTCAACAGGCAGGCCCCATGAAGCAGGCCATCCTTGATTCAAAAATGCTGCCTGTGTTCACCCCACTGGGGCTGAATCTGGCATTAGGAATACCTAATGTCAGACCTCAGTGTGGGCCACACTGGGGCTTTTGGCCTTAGAAATACCTGTTCTTAGCTGCATGAAAAATAAATAAAAAGAAAAGTACCGGTAAGTGTTAGCCGAGAATTCTGTATTGACTCTTATCTCCCTCTACAGATCAATAAAACTGCAGGTAGTACATAAATTTCTCAGCAATTTTACCTTTTACATGAAGGCTCTTCCCATAATTGCTCAACTTCACATCCCCAGGAATAATTTGTACCTGGAGGGGCTGAAGGAGGCCTCCGCTCCTACCCAACTGGGTGGTAATTAGTGGTATCATTGCTACCCAGGCTCTGATGGCAGTAGCTGGCACAGAGGCTACACTGAGTCTGCAGACCTGGGACCAGGGTTGTGACTATCTCTGCCTCCTTCTCCTGCCTGAGTTGGGAGTAGCACATCTTTCAAAACTGGAGAGATCATGGTTCCAAGCTTTGCTTCCCCACTCATTAGCTGTGGGATCTTGGACAAGTAACCTAACCTCTCGGAGCCTTCAGGAATGGGAATAAGACAATTGTCCTAGGATTGGAAAGACACAAGAAGGTCATATGACGATCTGACGGCTACTAATTTCTTAGCTGTGTGTCCCTGTGCAAGTTCCTTAGCCTCCCTGAGCCTCAGTTTCACCACTTGTAAAATGAAGCTAATGACATCTGCAACATGGGGTTAAAAAACTACAAGGATTAAATAATGCCGTGTTCTGAAATTTCAGTTCAGTGGTCTTTTTTTTTTTTCTCCTTTGAGGCAGAGTCTCACTCTGTCACCCAGGCTGGAGTGCAGTGGTGCAATCTCAGCTCACTGCAGCCTCCGCCTCCTGGGTTAAAGCAATATTCATGCGTCAGCCTCCTGAGTAGCTGGGATTATATATGCATGCCACCACACCCAGCTAATCTTTGTATTTTTAATAGAGTCGGGGTTTTGCCATGTTGGCCAAGCTGATCTTGAACTCCTGGCCTCAACTAATCCTCCTACCTCAGCCTCCCAAAATGCTAGGATTACAGGCATACACCACCACACCCAGCTAATCTTTGCGTTTTTAGTAGAGACGGGGTTTCGCCATGTTGGTCAGGCTAGTCTCCAACTCCTGGCCTCAAGTGATCCTCCCACCTCGGCCTCCCAAAGTGTTGGGATTACAGGCGTAAGCCACTGCACCCGGCCAGTTCAGTGGTTTTTAAACTCGAGCTTGTAGCAGCATCACTGGGGGGCTTATTAAAATGCTGACCGCTGGGCCCCAACCCCAGGGTTTCTGATTCAGCAGCTCTGGGGGTAGGTCTGAGAGTATGCATTTTCAACAAGTTCCCAGATGATGCTCCTGCTGCTAATCAAGACTATATTTTACAAACGAACCACTGATTTTTTGTTAATAAAAACCCTGAATAAATGTGTGGTATCCAGCAGATGCTCAGTCTGGGCAAGGCCCATTCCACTCCCTATCCATTTGGCTAACCATGGCTCTCCAACTCCCCCTAGGCCAAATAAGATGGGAAACAGTACTTTTCCTCATTCCTGCTCTAGAAAAGACTCAGGCTCTAAACAAGACCTGGGGGTCCAGCAGTGGCTCTCATGAACTCCCTACCCCAACACCCCAAACTAGGGATCTGGTGTCCCAGGCCTGCTTGAGGGCTACCATACAGCCCTCCCCTCCCTGGAGGCCTCTGCTCCCAGAGCCAGGTTTTTCCCATCTTAGGACAGCTCTCTGTGACAAGTTAGTCTGTATTCCATACCATCTAGGTCCCTGAGACCTCCTCTTAGGATCAGGGGCTACCACCAAGGAGTATCTTGGGTCCCCAGCACCCATCCTGAGTTGGCAGGCAGGGCTTGGCCATCTCTATTGCTCCACTTCCTCCCACCTGTGCTCCACTTCTGCCACGACAAGAACAGAGGCAGCATGCTGCAGCACAAATAACTGAAGACTTCAGAGTGGGGCAGACCTACCTGCAGTCCTATCTCCTTCACTTAGTGCTATGTAATGCTGGATAAGCTGCACGGCCTCCCTGTAATTCTATGGCATAGCGTGGAAAGTGGGGACTTCAGTAAAACATGTGGGCTACTGTGGTCAAGTGAGCTACTTAGGTGAAGCACAGGCAGTCAGCCCCTAGTGATGTTGGCTCATCTCCACAGGGTGGGCTGAAGTACTCCTCCCTAAAACTCCTCAGTCAGGCAATCAGTTCCCCTACATCCCTTTTCTTCCTCTGAGCAATAACCTTAAGGGAGGAGACCAACATGGCGTAGAGCAGCTCAGCGGTCTTCTTCACATACGTACCCCATAGAGGACCCGGGCCTGAGCCAGGGCACTGCCAAAAGCAAACAGGATCATCTTGGCCTGCAGCTGATCTGGCTGAAAGCGGCCCCGTTGTAAATTGGCTTTGTCCAGTAAGTACAGGGTATGGGGATAGGGGTAAGGATAGCCTTCCCGGAATCCTGCAAGAGACACAATTATGTGGAGGGGTGGAAAGGATTCATCAGCCTGCCACAAAGCCTGGGGAAAGTCACCTCGCCTTAGCCCAGGGACAGGTGCTACACAGAGACTCAACAAAGGTGGATACTATCACTATAGCTCAGGGGCTGGCAAACTTCAGCTTGCTGGCCAAATCTGGCCTGCTGCCTATTTTTGTAAATAACATTTTAAACCACACTCACTCATTTACGTATGACTATTGGGTAGCTGTGACAGAGACCATATGTGGCCTGTAAAACCTAAAATAGTTACTATTTGGCGCTTCACAGAAAATGCCTGCCAACCTGTTATAGGTGCTTCTTGCAAGCTAGTTCTAACTCCACACCTTTCTCTCTCATTCTGGCACACAGATGACAGTGATGTTAGGAGAAAGATAACTTGAAATCTGTGGTAATTATTAAAAAGAAAACAAGTCGGCCGGGCGTGGTGGCTCACGCCTGTAATCCCAGTACTTTGGGAGGCCAAGATGGGCGGATCATGAGGTCAGGAGATCAAGACCATCCTGGTTAACACGGTGAAAACCGATTTCTACTAAAAAATATAAGAAATTAGCCGGGCGTGGTGATGGGCGCCTGTAGTCCCAGCTACTCGTGAGGCTGAGGCAGGAGAATGGTGTGAACCCGGGAGGTGGAGCTTGCAGTGAACCGAGATTGCACCACTGCACTCTAGCCTGGGTGACAGACTGAGACCCCATCTCAGGAAAAAAAAAAAAAAAAAGGCTGGGAAAATAGCGTAGGCTCTGAAAAGCTTAGAGGAGGCGTGGCTCTGCTGCATGTTTGGTCCTTCAATGTCCATGGGACATTCTCAGTCCTTAAAGGGGGTTGGCCAGAGTTTACAAGGTAAACAGAAAGTGGGTGCCTTCATGGGACCTATGAATAAAGAAAAAGCCTTGGTCAAAAGCCCCTCAAATGCCTAATGATACAGTTTGTTGAAGAAAAAAAAAAGCCCCTCAAGCCATTCTGATGTAACAGAGTTACTTCTCCAAGGTAAAAAGTAAAGTTAGCCTTTGAGCAAATCACTTAACCTCCCTGAGTTGCAGTTTCTTTGCCTACGAAATAGAGACAATAGTACTTGTCTCATGGGGCCACATGGATCCTAGGAGATAGGTAATACACACGAGGTGCCTAGCACCTAGCAAGTTCTTAGTATATCCTTTCCCTCCAGATAAAGCATGTCCTTCTCCTCCACACTGCCTGAAAGTCCAAGACATTGATCCTCACCTGTGTCATCTTTCACATCATAAACATTGCATTCATGAAGATCGATGACAGGTGATATGGGGTAGAAGGTCTCTAGAACATGGTTCTTAGTAGCTTCAACCTCCTCTCTGGAGGCGATGGTGGGCAAAGGATCCTTAGTGCTCAGTCGGGCTCCACCAGAACCACGGACTTGAAGGAGAAGAGACTCTAAAAGGGAGAAAAATGGTTACTCTAACCTGGTACTAACGACTTTCGCAGCTGGGCACAGTAGCTCATGCCTATAATCCCAGTACTTTGGGAGGCCAAGGCAGGTGGATCATTTGAAGCCAGGAGTTCTGGGTCAGCCTGGGCAACATGACGAAGCCCTGTCTCTACAAAAAAATACAAAAAATTGGCCGGGCATGGTGGCTCACGCCTGTAATCCCAGCACTTTGGGAGGTCAATGTGGGCGGATCACGAGGTCAGGAGATTGAGACCATCCTGGCTAACACAGTGAAACCCTGTCTCTACCAAAAATACAAAAACTTAGCTGGGCGTGGTGGCGGGCGCCTGTAGTTCCAGCTACTCAGGAGGCTGAGGCAGGAGAATGGCGTATACCCAGGAGACAAAGCTTGCAGTGAGCCGAGATCATGCCACTGCACTCCAGGCTGGGTGACAGTGAGACTCTGTTTCAAAAAAAAAAAAAAAGTTAGCCAGGAGTGGTGGTGCACGCCAGTAATCCCAGTTACTAGGGAGGCTGAAGCACGAGAATTGCTTGAACCTGGGAGACAGAGGTTGCAGTGAGCCAAGATCACACTATTCCACTCCAGCCTGGGCAACAGAGTGAAACTCTGTCTCAAAAAACTTAAAAAAAAATAATAATAATAATTAAAGACTTTCTCAATTCTGCAAAGTCTAAAGCCTTCATCCTCCCATGTGCCTCAAGTCATTTATAGCATTTCTAGACCATCAGCCTAATCACAGAACACATAACTAAGTTAGGATGTTAATCCTGGGATCCTTAAGAGGGGATGAACCAATGCATTCTTCTTCCTGTGTCCCCTTCCCAATAAACCCTGAGGGCTGATGGTCTCTGGGGAGCGAAGCCTGCACCATCCAGATCTTCCTGAGCACCTGCTCTAACCTGGGTACCCAGAGATGCGTGAGAGTTACTCTCTCCTCTCAAGGAGCCCACCAGGTAGTGAGTGCTGCAGTGAAAAGGATGAAACATATTCAAAAATTGTACAGGTGGGGAAAACAACTTCTCTGGGAATGGGAAGCTCCCTGAAAGCAGCAATGCCTTAAAATGACATCTGGAAGGACAGGTAAGAGCAGAGATTCTCAACTGCAGCACTATTCACATTTGGATCAGATGATTCTTTGGTGGAGTAGGGGGAGGGAATGTCCTGTGTACTGTGGGATGTTTAGCAGCATCCTGGCTTCTACTTACTAGATGCCATTTGAACTCCCTCCCCATCCCATCTCCCCACACCCCATCCATATCATATCAAAGATGTCTCTACACACTGCCAAATGTCCTCCAGAGGGAAAAGCTGTCCCTAGTTGAAAGCTACTAAGTAAAAGCTTGCCAGGCAAAGAGAGGGGGAAAAGCACTCTAGTCAAGGAGGAATAATGTGCAAAGGCACAGGTGCAGGCAACTCTGTGGCAGAATTTAGGGAGAGAAATCCAGGTGACTAGAGTAGGATACAGCAGGGAAGGAGTGATGAAGAGACAGAGGAGCATTAAGACTAGAGGTAGTCTTACCTTTTTTTTTTTTTTTTTT
>NW_016806071.1:1855756-1907811 GCF_001698545.2 Rhinopithecus bieti
TTTTTTGTGTAAGACGTAGTCTTGCTCTGTCGCCCAGGCTGGAGTGCAGTGGCGCAATCTTGGCTCACTGCAAGCTCCGTCTTCCAGGTTCACGCCATTCTCCCGCCTCAGCCTCCCGAGTAGCTGGGAATACAGGCGCCCGCCACCACACCCAGCTAATTTTTTGTTTTTGTATTTTTAGTAGAGATGGGTCTTCACCATGTTAGCCAGGATGGTCTCAATATCCTGACCTCGTGATCCACCCGCCTTGACCTCCAAAAGTGCTGGGATTACACGCATGAGCCACCACACTCAGCCAAGGCAGAGGAGATTCTTAAACTTAGGAAAGGGGCCAGATTGTCCTTAACAACTGAGAGTGAGAAAACCCTGGCCAAAGAGCCTCACTGAAGTCAGATTAGCATATATGCTATATGCAGACACAGGTAGCAAGACGAAAACAAACTCACATCTGACTCATCAGCAAGTCAGCCATTGTGAACATGCATAGACACCCTTCACAGAGGTCCCCACAGGAGGTCACATGCTACCACCAGACAAAATGTGCTTGGAAAAACACCTTGAGAATGGCCTCCTGAGGCGTGTCCACTGAGGCAAATCTTTCTCAGAAGGTGCTTGGGTTTTCAGAAACAGCCACAGTGAGATGGTAATGGATCAAGGCCAGTTTTCTTGTACGTCTAAAAATTGGTTTGGTCAACAGCACTGTCATTAATTAACATGTGGCCTCCCTTACTGGATAGGTAAGAAAGGGATACTACCTCTGTGGGTGGATAAACTCTGATCTGTCACACCTCGAGAATAGTTTTCTAAAGTATTTCCTGTTTCCTCACATAGAATCTGCAAGAAAACTAAACGTGCATGGA
Organism: Rhinopithecus bieti; assembly: GCF_001698545.2. Taxonomy (NCBI): domain Eukaryota; kingdom Metazoa; phylum Chordata; class Mammalia; order Primates; family Cercopithecidae; genus Rhinopithecus; species Rhinopithecus bieti. The sequence goes on from NW_016806071.1 coordinate 1,856,617, forward strand.
CCTCTCCTAACCTTGGGTTTTCGATTTTCCCCACAGACCGCTCTTGTGTGGTTTCTGATTCAATTCCCTCCATATCCCTCCTCCAGTGACAGCGCCAAATGGGGTAGTTTAATTAGAGGTAATACTTGATGATGGGCCAAGTACTCCTCTATTAATGAGGTTCACTAATTTCCTTAGTGGTGTCATTACCTCTGCAAAGCTGACTCTTTGCCAGGAAGTCTATACACAAATCCTGACCAAGCAGATGTCCTGAAATCCCAAATCATTCCATAGCTGGTTTCCCTGCTCCAGGATTCCACCAGTTAGAACACCTGTGTTCTCTGAACATCCCTGCCTGAAACACCAACAGTAGGTATATGCATTTACGCATCCCTTCAGTCAGCACCTACTGTGTACCATGAACTGTTAGACACTGGACAATGTGAGTAAGATATGGTCCCAGCCATCAGGAGTTCCGTTTAGTGGGGTAGATAGAACTGACGGTAGATACTGACAGTACAGTGTAATCTGTGCTATGATGGCAGAATGGGCATGAGGGACACAGAGGAGGAACAGATACCCCAGCCTGGATTCACAGAGAAGGGGGACTTGAGTGAAGTCTTGCAGATAAGGAGAATTTGGTTAAATGAAGAAAGCAGAGGCCCAGGCGCGGTGGATCGCCTGAGGTCAGGAGTTCAAGACCAGCCTGGCCAACATAGTGAAACCCCATCTCTACTACAAATACAAAAAAAAAAATTAGCTAGGCATGTTGGGCAGGTGCCTGTAATCCCAGCTACTCGAGAGGCTGAGGCAGGAGAATCACTTGAACCCAGGAGATGGAGGTTGTAGTGAGCTGAGATCGCGACATTGCACTCCAGCCTGGGCAACAAGAATGAAACTCCACCTGGAAAAAAAAAAAAAAAAAAAGAAAAGAAAAGAAAGCAGAAAAGAGTATTCCAGGCGGGAAGCAGTGGCTCATGTCTGTAATCCCAGCACTTTAGGAGGCCAAGACAGGTGGATCACTTGAGGCCAGGAGTTCGAGACCAGCCTGGCCAATATGGTGAAACCCCATCTCCACTAAAAATACAAAAACTAGCTGGGTGTGGTGCATACGCCTGTAATCCCAGTTACTCGGGAGGCTAAGGCACAAGAATTGCCTGAACCTGGGAGGCAGAGGTTGCAGTGAGCTGAGATCGCGCCACTGTATTTCAGCCTGGGCGACATGGTGAGACTCTGTCTCAAAAAATAAATAAATAAAAATAAAACTCAAACAAACAAAAAAGATTATTCCAGACAGAATGCACAGCATGTGCAAAGCTTGATGCTAAAAAGCTGCAAGTGGCTAATTTAGGGATGGTGTGGTGGGCAGTAGAGCAGGAGATAAGACTAGAAAGACTAAGTGGCGACCAAATGACGAGGCTGGTAACTCACAATAAACGGTTTACACTACTAGGAGACAGTGAAGGATCTGAAACGGGCAGGGACATAAAGACTTGCACTTTAGAAAGATCACTCTAGCAGGCCATGCTGAAAATGGATTTGGAAGACCAGAGAGGTGTAACTGAGGTAAGAAGACTATTGCAATAGAATATGAGCATCGTGAGGGCGGAGGCTACATGTGCTTTATTATAAATTTCCTTACTTTCAGCATTTAGGGACTTCCCAAGCACATCCTAAGCACTCAATAGATATGGCTGACTGTCAATGGTTGAATGAATGTCTTAGAAAGTGATTAAAAACAAAAATGGTTGGGCTATGGCTAATGATACTAAGGGTGTGTCTGAGTCTACAAAATAAGACCACGAAGAACAGAAGTGAGGATAGGTATTTGGGGGCAGGGGGATGGGAGCTGGTTGTGGGGCTAAGAGTAGAAAGGCAAGAAAACAGACCAAGGCTTTCTGGTGTACAAGATGACCAACCTCGGTTCCAGGTAGCAGAAAAGGTGGAGTTTTGGACACAGATCCGCCTGGCCAGAGAAGGATGCTTGAGAATCTGAGATTTACACAGCTGTATTAGATTGTCCACGATGACCGGGCTTGAAGACAAAAAGAGACATGTGGGGACTTAAAGCAACAGGTCGACTCAAAGATCCATTAGTAGGAAATCTTCTTTACTTGGGGGAACTTACCAGTAGGTCTCTCTCTTGGGGATTTCCTCAGTGGTGTGCCAGAGACGGGCATGCGAGATCACATTCAGAACACGCTCGTCTTGGTTCTCTATGTGGTTCCTTGGATCATCAACAAGGCTGAGCACTTTCTCGGGAAGGCCTTCTATTAACTTGGTCTTGGTGAGCCAGAGGGCCTGCTTTACACCTTTGAGGTAATCAGCCACAAAAAAAAAAAAAAAAAGAAAGAAAGAAAACAATTTGGGAAGAGATGCTTACACCTGCCAGGTAGCATCTTAGTAAAAAGGCTGCCTCAAGTGCGAAACTGGATTTGTTCTGTGACGCCTGAGGGTATAGAACCAAAAGTGAAGAGCAGAAGCTAAGAAAGTCAGATTTCAACTCACCTTCAGGAATGACCATCTACTTCAGGATGATTAATAGGTGACTGAGGGGATAAGCGCCTGCCACTAAAGGAATTCAAACAGTGGCTAAGACAGCTGAGATAATATGGCTGAATGCTGCAAGCAGTGGATAGACCCTAGGCTATGGGACTAAATTGATGGATGCCAACCTTTCATTTAAGATTCTTTCTAGGCCGGGCACGGTGGCTCAAGCCTGTAATCCCAGCACTTTGGGAGGCCGAGGCGGGTGGATCACGAGGTCAGGAGATCGAGACCCTCCTGGCTAACACGGTGAAACCCCGTCTCTACTAAAATACAAAAAACTAGCCGGGCGCGGTGGCGGGCGCCTGTAGTCCCAGCTACTCGGAGGCTGAGGCGGGAGAATGGCGGGAACCCGGGAGGCGGAGCTTGCAGTGAGCCGAGATCGCGCCACTGCACTCCAGCCTGGGTGACAGAGCGAGACTCCGTCTCAAAAAAAAAAAAAGATTCTTTCTAATAACCCACACCCCAGCCCTGACTACCAAATATAGCCTGTGTCTACCAAATATACTTCATTTATTAGGTGTGGGTCCAGGCATAAGCCCATGCTGCCTTCTCAGGGGAAAACAACCTTTGGAAATAACTGAGAATAACTTTCGGATTTTCATGAATACTTTAAGAAGCTGAACCTCTCTGGCCTTACTATAGAAAAGTTGGGCTTTTCCTGGATACAGAACTGTTTCGTCTTTTTCTTTTTTTGAGACAAAGTCTCGCTCTGTCGCCCAGGCTGTAGTGCAGCAGCATGATCTCGGCTCACCGCAACCTCCGTCTCCTGGGTTCAAGCGATTCTCCTGCCTCAGCTTCTCAAGTAGCTGGGATTACAAGCATGCACCACAGCACCCAGCTAATTTTTGTATTTTTAGCACAGACAGGGTTTCACCATGTTGGCCAAGCTGTTCTCAAACTCCTGACCTGAAGTGATCTGCCCACCTAGGCCTCCCAAAGTGCTGCGATTATAGGCGTTAGCCACTGCACCTGGCCTGTTTTGTCTGATAGACATGGTGAACTGTGTAACTGAAAATATTTTTCTCTATATCAGAGGTCAACAAACATTTTCTCAAAGGGTCAAATAGTAAATATTTTCAGCTTCTCGGCCACAGTCTCTCTCACAACTACTCACTCTGCTAGAGCACAAAAGCAACAATAGGGAATAATTAACAAGTGTGCATGGTTTTGTTTCAATAATACTTCATTTATAAAAACAAGCAGCTGACCTAGTTAGCTGACCCTAGCTATGTACCATTTGTTTTTTTGTTGTTGTTTTTTTGTTGTTTTTTTTTTGAGGCGGAGTCTCACTCTGTCGCCCGGACTCTAAGCTCACTGCAAGCTCCACCTCCCGGGTTTATGCCATTCTCCTGCCTCAGCCTCCCGAGTAGCTGGGACTACAGGCGCCCGCCACCTCGCCCGGCTAGTTTTGTATTTTTTTTTTTTTGTAGAGACGGGGTTTCACCGTGTTAGCCAGGATGGTCTCGATCTCCTGACTTCGTGATCCGCCCGTCTCGGCCTCCCAAAGTGCTGGGATTACAGGCTTGAGCCACCGCGCCCGGCCACCATTTGTTGATTTCTAGCAAGCTCAGAGCCAGGTTTGGGGCTTCCTTTTAAAATGCAGAATCTTAGGCCGGGCATGGTGGCTCACGCCTGTAATTCCAGCACTTTGGGAGGCTGAGGTGGGCAGATCACTTGAGGTCAGGAGTTTGAGATCAGCCTGGCCAACACGGTGAAACCCCATCTCTACTAAAAATACAAAAAAATTAGCTGCGTGTGGTGGTGCTTGCCTGTAGTCCCAGCTACCTGGGAGGCTGAGGCAGCAGAATCACTTGAACCTGGGAGGTAGAGGCTACAATGAGCCAAGATCATGTCACTGCACTCCAGTTTGGGCAACAGAGTAAGACTCCACCTCAAAAAAAAAAAAAGGAAATGAAGTAGAACCTCACAGAATGAATTTTGTTGTATTATCTGTTTTATTTTTCCTTTGTACTGATCCCCTCACCTGTTTTTTAATTTAATCTGGTTGTGTTATAAATAAGCTGCCCAAAATACTTTGCATGAAAAGATGGCATATACGTAGCCAGGCCCAGAGGCTTATGCCTATAATCCCAGTAACTCAGGAGGTGGGAGGATGACTTGAGCCCAGGAGGTCAAGACTGCAGTGAGCTATGATCACACCACTGCACTCCAGGCTGGGTGACAGAGTGAGACCCTGTCTCTAAAATAAATAAATAAATAAAAGATGGTGTATATGTAAACTAAAATAGATTCAATTTAGCCTGACAATCTTTAAACATTACAGAAACTTAGCTACTCTCGGTGGGATGGGCTGTGGTGCCAAGCAAAGACCTCCCTAGCTTCACTTTCCCCAAATTTGGCTTCTCTAGGGGAGGAACATGCATAGACCTAGGTATCTAAGTTCTAGCTCAAGTAAACACACCAGTCCTCTATTTTCAAATGAAAAGTCAATACTATATTCTTCTCAATGATCATGCCCACAAATTAACAGAAGGCTGGTGGCTGCCTTGGTTGGCAGATTACCCATCTCAGCTGGAAGAATACTTCTCTGACTCAAGGTCGTATCTTCATCGAAAATTGTGTCTGGGCCAGACATGGTGGCTCACACCTATAACCTCAGCACTTTGGGAGGCTGAAGTAGGCAAATTGCTTTGAGACCAGTCTGGCCAATACGGTGTAACCCCATCTCTACAAAAGAAATACAAGAAATTAGCCGGGCGTGATGGCATGTGCCTATAATCCCAGCTACTTAGGAGGCTTAGGTAGGAGGATAGATTAGGCCTGGGAGGTAGAGATTGCAGTGAGATTGCGCCACTGCACTCCAGCCTGAATGACAGAGCAAGACTCTGTCAAAAGAAAAAAAAAGAAAGACAGAGAGACAGAGAGAAAGGAAGGAAGGAAAGAGACAGGCAGGCAGACAGACCGTGTCTGGAATGGAAGGGAGCTTAAGATACTTTGGGGGAGACACCCTGAGGCAATTTCTCTTGTGGTAATAAATGAAAAGCAGTAAGTACAATGAGACTTTTCACTTTAAGACCCATAAGACATCACACCAGAAATATAAATATAAATGTTTAGAAATGTAACTTTTGGGCAGGGGCAGTGGCTCACACCTATAATCCCAGCACTTTGGGAGGCCGAGGCAGGAGGATCACTTGGGCCCAGGACTTTGAGACCAGCCTGTGCAACATGGTGAGACCTCCTCTTCACAAATAATTTAAAAACTAGCCGGGAGTGGTGGCATGCGCCTGTGGTCCCAGCTACTCAGGAAGCTGAGGTGGGAGATTACTTGAACTTGGGTGGTCAAGGCTGCAGTGAGGCACGATCACGCCACAGTACTCTGGCTTGGGCAACACAGCAAGATGCTGTCTCAAAAAAAAAAAAAAAAAAAAAGTAACTTCTGGATTTTGTGGTGCAGCAGAAAGAACCCTGGACTGGGAGTCAAATAAACTAAGTTTTAGTTCTGACACCGCCACTGTTCCTTAAACTTGAAAATAGATAAAATATTAAGACTTTATGTTTCATTTGCATATGAAAAATAGGTGATAATTAGAGCTGCCATTTACTGAAAGTCACCATCTACCCTGTGCCAGAAGCTTTACCTGCAAGTTAGATGGGATTTTATAAAATGAAAAATGAAACTCAGAGACTAAGGAATTTGCTCACATACCTTGTAAATGACAAGGCTAGGAGGAGAATCTGAGTCTGTCTACCCTAAAGACCATCACCTCTCTCCATTACCCCAAATGGCTTCTCTAGCCCTATATCTTGCAGAGTTTTATTATAGTCTACAGAACCTCTCTGTGAATAGCAAAAACATAGGATACACCATACATTTTCAGCCGAGGCAAACGAATGTAATCTTAATGTCTAAAATACTGCTAATGCATTCATCCACTTGGTATTGTTACCTGGGTCACTCAAGGATGCCAAGTCTTATGAGATCCTTCCCAGTACCTTGTAAGGACACTGGAAGTGTTTAAAGGCTGGACAATCAGCTTTCAGGAATGGAATTGAGAAGCTTAAAAGGCTGACAAATTGACTTAAGTTTTTTCAAACCTAGGATTTATTATCTGGCTTAGTCCCCCAGTCTTGCCAGATTTGCTTTTTTTTTTTCCCCTAATTACTCCTTGGAAAATACTGTTCCCACTTATCTCAACCATTCTGTTTTCCAGACCTGCCCCATCCCTATCCTGATTTGAGGAAGATGGAAGAATGGGGAAAGGGATAAACAAGCCTCTCCATGGACTCTGGAAAATAATTTCTGGAACTGTTCTAGATAGACAGGCTGGTTTTGGCAAAGTCACTTTGATCTGTCCCTAGTGAGAGTGACAGAGGACTAGACATGGACTTGAGAGGTGACAGGCCTGGAGATTAAACATTCTGCTGTCTCCACTATAAACTCTCTCCATCTACTTTTAAAATGTACAGTTAATCTCCAGAATGTCAGACCTGGAAAGGTCAATGTGGACTGTCCAGTCAAAACCATTCACAGGAAATAGAGGCCCAGGATGGTCAGCCATTTGCCCAAAGTCAAACAGAGAGAGCCAGGGGTAGGCCTAGAAAGCAGCTCTTTTCACGTTGACACGCAAACTCTCTATTACTCCCGCACAGAGGCCCAGCTCCTTACAACTCAATTCTAACAACTCTCAGAAGATGGGAATCACTACGGCCCCATTTCGCAGATGAAAAAACCAAGACCCACAGAGTTTCAATGTCAAGCCCAAAGCCACAGAGGGTCGGGGTCAGTGCTGGGCAGAGGAATATGGTCCCTTGCCGCCCGTCCTGGGGCCTCACCCTCGAGAAGGCGGCAACGCTGGTGAAAGATATAGCAGGCCTGCTCTTTGTGCAGCGGATGCTCGTGAAGAGGGGGCGAGCGGTAGAACCTTGGGTCCTTGTAGCGCGGGTTCCAGGGCGGAAAGATCGGCCGCGCCAGCCAGGGCACGAAGTGCATCTTCCCTGCAAAGGTGATGGGCTCCAGTCCAGGAATCTCGTACACCCTATCCAGGGGAGGAGGCTCCGGCTGCCGCGTGGAGCGCACGCCCCATTCATACGCCCCGCGTCTCGGGGCCCCGAAGCCCCCAAGGCCGAGCTGTCCGGAGCCAGCCAGCGCCCGCCTTGCGGGCCCGGACGCCAACGCCATACCGATCAGTTCGCCTCAAGACCACCACCTGGACGACACCATCTTGCCGCGCCCAGGGCCTGCTGGGAACGAAAGGGGCTGGGCGCCAAAGCTCGTTTTGGGAATGGCAGCCAATTCAACCAATCACAGTCAGGATATTCTTGTCTTGCACCTGCCCCCAGCCCGTTCTCATTTTTTAATAGGTGATACCTGCTAAGCGCGCCCCGCCTACCCGGAGACAGAGAGGAACCTGGAAAATCTCACGTGAGGAGAAGCGCAAGCGAGTAGGTGAGTGGTCGTGGTGGGTCCAGAATCGCTCTAGGACTTCAAACCTGGACTTAGACAAAGTTGATCGCTTATGAGCAGTTGGAGCTTGGCAAGGCACTTTCCTCTCTGAGTCCCAGTGTTCCTCGCTGTAAAAATAGGGATAGAAATGCCTAAGCTGGCGCACCTGTACAGCGCTGTGCTGCGAGCGCCTCTGTCGCGCTGCCCCTCTCCTGAGCGTGACTGCTCACTGCACACCTCTTCCCCAGCGCCAAAAGCGAGCCACTTTCCTGGCTTTTCCTTTCCCTCTGGATTTCCCAGTTCGCCTCCTAGAAGCAAGGACAAAGCAATGAAGATACGCTTTTGCTCCTTGCTCAACACCTGTCTATCAGCTGCCTGCTGTGTGTCAGGCGCTGTGCTTAGCCCCGGTTGGCATTGGTAAATAAGACAGATGGGAGATGTAGAGCTTACAGTTTAGTGGGAGATGCAGACAGAACGCAAGTAAACAACGCAAACAAATAAGTCAACTGCGATACACACACTCCCTATGACTTTTCCGTAGTTATTTTTCTCTTTAGCATTTCACACTATCGTACCATCTGTTTTCCGTCTTTATCCTGCTTAATAACTTTCTCACCCTAAGATATGAGCTCCGTGAATGCAAGGGTTTCTGTTTCTTCACTGCTATATCCCCAGCACTGAGAACAGTGCCTGGCAGATAGTAAATGTGTTTAGTGAATGTGCGTATGATAGAAACAAATAGAGTGCCTTATAGAGAATGAGGAGGGGAAGATTCAGGGAGGGCCTCTGAAGGGAGGTGACCTTTAAAACCAAGGCCTGCGGGGTGGGAAAAATCATACAGCCTGAGGCAACATGTGTCAAGGCCTGGATTAAAGGTAGTGCCTCTTGAACTGAAAAGATAGAGGCTCCAAGGACGCATGAACTAGTTCTTTAAAATTCCTGACTGACGTGGCCAACTTTTCTGCTAATTTTCAAAATAGCAGAGAAGGTGAGACTGTGAAAACGTGGAGAAGGCCAAGAGTTATCCTTCACACCTGTAATCCGAACACTTTGGGAGACCTAGGTGGGATGGGCCGCTTGAGCCCAGGAGTTTGAGATCAGCCTGGGCAACATGGTGAGACCTCCTCTCTACAAATAATTAAAAAATTAGCCAGGCGTGGTGGCATGCCCCTATAGATCTAGGTACTCAGGAGGCTGAGATGGGAGGATCACTTGGGCCTGGGAGATCAAGTCTACAGTGAGCTGTAATCCTGCCACTGCACCCCAACCTGGGCAACACAGCAAGACCCTGTCTCAAAAAAAAATAATAAGAAGAAATAAACATAAAGAGGGGATCAGACCTCATCCACTCATAATGCATACCTGGTCCATAGCATGCAATAAAAATGAATTGGGTTGATGTAACACCGTGTACGTGTAGTCTATGAGGCTCTGTGAAGGTAGGAACAATGACCTGTTTACTTCTGTTGCTTCCCAACACGTAGCACTAATCCTGGTTCCCAGACTGTCTATATAAACTACAGGGAACCTTCCATATGCCAGGCTGTGCTTGGTGGTAGAATACAGAAAGAATAAGACACCATCCTTTTTTTTTTTTTTTTTTTTTTGAGACAGAGTCTTGCTTTGTCGCCCAGGCTGGAGTGAAGTGGTACAATCTCAGCACACTGCAGCCTCCACCTCCCAGGTTCCAGCGATCCTCCTGCTTCAGCCTCCTGGGTAGCTGGGATTACAGGCATGCGCCACCAGGTCCAGCTAATTTTTGTATTTTTAGTAGAGATGGGGTTTCACCATGTTGGCCAGGCTGGTCTTGTACTCCTGACCTCAGGTGATCCGCCTGCTTTGGCCTCCCAAAGTGCTAGAATTATAGGCGTGGGCCACCGCGCCCAGCCTAAGATACCATCCTTGACCTCAAGGAGGTCCCAGCCTGCTAAACCTTCCTGAAGTCATAAAGCTCATGAGCAGTAGTAAGTTTCCTGAAGCCAAACTCTTTATTCTGTTAAAGAAAGATTCATTGAACACTGCCCTTCTAAAACCAGCAATAGTAAGTGGTAAGATAATTTGGGTAAGGTCTGATCAGGAAGAGCTTTGGACACCAGGCAAGGAGATTGGATTCTATCCAGTAGTCAACAGGAGCTGTTAAATGTTGCTAAGCAGGGGACTGGTGGCAGATGTGCTGATGGCTGATATTAGGGAGAGACTGGAATTACATTCTGTGGGACCACCAGAAGCTCCAATATAAATGGGGGTGGGAAGCAGAAAAAGATCTTACAGGTATGGACTCCTGGGGAGTGATTGGGAACCCAGAAATAAGACTTCCCTGCCCTCTAGCAGACTTGGTGGTCTCCTTCTCTGCCCCTTCACAGACTTGGCCACACTTGATCCTAGCACTTTATGCCTGAGTGAAATTAGTGCCATTTGGAGGCCCCAGAGTGCCCATACAATTCGAAGACAGTTTGGTAATAGGATCCTTGCTCTGTGCTAGCCCAGTGCAGGTGCTAGGAATTGGAGATGAAAGTACCCTTTCCTTGCACTTTGGAAGCCTAGTGAGAAAGAGCACCAGTCTGAAGGCCAAAGAGACCCAGGCATGCAAACTGGCCTTCATACTTTTGGCTTCCTGACCTGGGCCTCAGTTTTCTCCTCTATACAATGAGGAGGAGCATGGCCTACCTACATATGGCTGTTAGGAGGATTGAGTGAGGCATGCAGAGCACTTGGCATAGACTCTGGCCCAGTAAGTGGCATCTTTTATAATGGTTATCATCTGTTTAGTGAATGACTCTCCCATCAGGGCAGGAAGAGTGTTTCTCACCTCTGTATCCTGGAGCACCTCATGCCACCGCCCCTGCCTAGTATGTGTTTGTGGCAGGAACAAATGAAAAATCTAATGCTGGGAGCTCTCAGAGGTAGTTGGCGTTTTAGAGGCATAATGTTTACATCAAATAATGCTCTGTAGCATCAGACTTCTTCTCAGCTCTGCTCTTAGTACGGAGAGGAAGAAACACTCTCTCTTTTTTTTTTTTTTTTTTTTTTTTTGAGATGGAGTTTTGCTCCTGTTGCCCAGGTTGAAGTGCAGTGGTACAATCTCAGCTCACTGCTACCTCCGCCTCCTGGCTTCAAGCGATTCTTCCACCTCAGCCTCCTGAGTAGCTGGGACTACAGGTGCGTGCTCCCATGCCTGACTAAGTTTTTGTATTTTTAGTAGAGACGGGGTTTCATCCTGTTGGCCAGGCTGGTCTCAAACTCCTGGCCTCAGGTGATCCGTCCGCCTTCGCCTCCCAAAGTGCAGGGATTATAGGTGTGAGCCACGCGCCCGGCCAAGGCGAACACTCTCTTTTACTTTGATTTACCTGTGTAATTTTACCTTATTGTTTTAGAGACAGGGTCTTGCTATGTTGCCTAGACTGAACTTGAACTCCTGGCCTCAATCAGTCTCCTGCCTTGGCCTCTGAAAGTGCTGGGATTACAGGTCTGAGCCACCATGTCCAGCCTGCTTGTGGAATTTTAAATGAATAGTTAGCTTGCAGGTGAGATTTCCGTAAAAACTGTGGAGTCTACATGTAAGTGTGGAGAACCCTGATAAATCCCAAACTGCCCTCACAGAAACATTTCAAAATAATTCAGACAGTGCACGGTGGCTCATGCTATAATGCCAGCACTTTGAGAGGCCGAGGCAGGAGGATTGCTTTAGCCCAGGGGTTTGAGACCAGCCTGAGCAACACAGTGAGACCCCATCTCAACAAAAAATAAATTAGTTGGCGGTGGTTGCACATACCTTTAGTCCCAGCTACTCTAGGCTGAGGCAGGAGGATCACTTGAGCCCAGGAGGTTGAGGCTGCAGTGAGCCATGATCATGCCATTGCACTCCAGCCTGGGCAACAAGAGTGAGACCCTATCTCCAAAATAAACAAACAAATAATTCATAGCCAAATCACCTCACTGATTTGTCTTTCAGACTATGTTTAACCAATAGCCCTGAAATTGAGTTCCTTTATTCCTTCCCTTCTTTCATATTATACACATTTAAGAATAGCCACTGTGGCTGGGCACAGTGGCTCATGCCTATAATCCCAACACTTTGGGAGGCCGAGGCAGTCAGATCACTTGAGGCCAGGAGTTTGAGACCAGCCTGGCCAACATGGCAAAACACCATCTCTACAAAAAAATACAAAAATTAGCTGGGCATGGTGATGCATACCTGTAATCCCAGCTACTCGGGAGGCTGAGGCAGGAGGATCGCTTGAACCCAGGAGGCGGAGGTTGCAGTGAGCCAAGATTGTGCCACTGCACTCCAGTCTGGGTATCGGAGCGAGATCTGTCTCAGAAAAAAAAAAAAATTAGCCACTGTACCATTTCATGAATAAATGAAAAGCAGGACTCTGCCCTCAAGTAGAACTGTTTCAAAGAAAAGAGACACATAAACATGTAACAGTTTGAATGCTGTAAGGTAGAGAGAGATTCATTCATTTGAAAAGTGTTTATTGGCTGGGTGTGGTGGCTCACGCTTGTAATCCCAACACTTTGGGAGGCCAAGGTGGGCAGATCACCTGATGTCAAGCGTTCAAGACCAATCTGGGCAACATATGAAACCCTGTCTCTACTCAAAATACAAAACCTAGCCAGGCATTGTGTTGGGCACCTGTTGTCCCAGTTACTTGGGAGACTGAGGCAGGAGAATCGCTTGAGCCCAGGAGGCAGAGGTTGCAGTGAGTCGAGATCATGCTGCTGTACTCCAACCTGGCAACCTAGGCAACAGCGTGAGATTCTGTCTCAAAAAAAAGAAAGAAAAGTGTTTATTGAGCTCCTTTTATGAGCAGGGATGGACCAAGTGCATGGAGTGCTCACAGGAGCGAGTGAAGCCAGGCCGGCCTTCAACTGCACCTGTTTTTCTCTCTTCACTGTCCATCCATCTCCAGACTCATATCTGGACCTGTTTAATCCAACTCACAACTGGATTTTGCACTTGGATGCTCCACAAGCACTCAGCATACCTCAAACTAAACTCTCTTCTTCTTTCCCTTAAAACTCAACTTCTTCTTGAGCCTTCTGTCTACCCAAAATCCAACCCAGATCCAAGGGGTTGGATGTCCCTTCTACCCCACTATCCCCCCACGCTCCCTCACATCTATTCAGTGTCAGTGTCCTGTTAATTTCCTCTTCAGTATTTCTCTCATTGACCCCTGCCTTCTCATCCTGCCTGAAGCTGCATGTCTAAGTCCTCATCTCATCACACCTGGACCATCACAACCTTCTGTTTCCTGCGATTAAAGAATGATGTGGTTTGAAACCAGACATGCCAGAGTTAAAACCCTGGTTGCCACCATTTTAGAAGCTGTATGAAACTCTGGGCAAAGCTGAACTGTAGTGGTTAGGATTGCAAACAAAGGTGGCAAAACTAGGGGAAAAAGGAAATAATTGTCACAAAAGTCAGATTATGGTAACCTAGGGGAAGTGCAGTTATCAGGAAGGGACACAGATGGCTTCTGGAATACTGGCAAGGTTCTTTTTACTTGACTGAGCAGTAGTTACACAGGTGTTCTTTTATATTTTTAATTAATTTTTTATAATTGAGTAGGTATATATTTTACTTTATCATTTAAAACATTTTAAGGCCAGACATGGTGGCTCATTACTGTAATCCCAGCACTTTGGGAGACTGAGATGAGAAGCTCACTTGAGGCCAGGAGTTTGAGACCAGACTGGCAACATAGTGAGACCCTGTCTCTACAAAAAGTAAGAAAAAAAAAAATTAGCCAGGTATGGTGGTGCACACCTGTAGTCCCAGCTACTCAGGAGACTGAGGCAGGAGGATTGCTTGAGCCCAGGAGGTTGAGGCTGCAGTGAGCTATGATCATGCCGCTGCTCTCCAGTCTGGGCAACAGAGTGAGACCTCATCTCAGAAAAACAAAACAAAACAAAACAAAAATATCTTTTAAAATTCAATGAGACTTTTCTATGTAAAGTGTCAACTGGCACTCAAGAGCACAGGAACAAATCAGGAAACCTTGGTTACCAGCTCTGATTGTTGTGTCCTTCCTTCCGTATGCCAAGCTATGCTTCGTGGTAAAATACAAAAAGAATAAGACACCGTGCTGTGCTCAAGGGGGTCCCATCCTGCTAAACCTTCCTGAAGTCGTAGAGCTCATGAGTAGTAGAACCAGGTTTCCTGAAGCCAAACCCTTTCCTCTAGTAAAGAAAGATTCACTTCACACAAGGGATTGCCCTTCTAAAACCAATGATAGTAAATGGTTAATGCTCCCTACCAGACAGCAGACTCCTTGACTGATCCATCTCCATCCCCAGCGCTTGCACAGAGCCTGGCACCTGCAGGCTTTGGAGAATGTGAGGAATAGAGGAGACCAGAGAATAACCCCTGTGTTTTCCCTCTCCCAGGCTGGCCAAGGATCAGGGCCTTGGCCCATGGTCTCATAGAGCCTGGCCTGTTCTGGAAGAGCACCCAGTTGTTCCTTCTAGGCTACCCAAGCCCCATTGATGATGGGTGAGAGGGAGGAGGACGACGACACTGAGGAAGCCTGGCTGCAGCTGCGGCCCATGGAACCCCTGCCCTCCCAGTGCTGCGGCAGTGGCTGCTCACCCTGTGTGTTTGACCTCTATCACCGAGACCTGGCAAGGTGGGAGGCAGCCCGAGCCAGCAAGGACAGGAGCCTGCTGCGTTGGCCAGAGTCACAGGTGAGGGAGGCTGCTTCTCAATATGAGCACCAGGGCGGCAGAATCTACTAGCCTTGGCCCTACAAAGCACACCTCTCGGAAGCCTTCCCTGACTGTACAGCAGAAGAAAAGAGTATGCATAACAGAAGCAAACAGATCCAGGCTCAAAGCCCAGCCCTGAAGCAAACTTATTAGCAGCTGTGTGGTTTGAGGCAAAGTCCCTTAGTCGACCTAAGCCTTAGTTTCCCCATCTGTAAATTGAGGCTAAATGTTTGTGATATGTAGCACAGAGCTTGACATCCATTTCACTTAACTATGTTTATTGAGTACCTATTATATACCAGGCCCTGTGAGACAGAGAGGATTTGAGAGTGAGCGTGACAGGCACAGTCCTTGTCCTTATGGACTAAACTAGCTATAGTTTATTCTAGGTAAATAGTGGATATTAGGGCTGGTATTTTTTCTTCTCTGGCCCTTACTGACTTTTTCCTCCTTAACTCCTGCAGGACTTCATAGTCTGGACTAAGCAGATTAGCCCTTTATTGTAATGTTTAGGAGGGTTCACAGTTACAAATGTCAGAACACCAGACTCCATCCCCTGTGTTACACAGATAGGGAAACTGAGGACCCATTCCTTCTGGCACTGTGCATAGGTTTTGTTTTGCATCTGTCCCTGTCTTGGTCTCCAGCATCTGAACAGTCTTTCCATTTTCTGTGTCCCTCCTGACTAATGTGGAGTAGAGGTGTCTCCCATTTCTACCTCTCTCAATGCCATCTGGCATCATCATCACTTTTTTTTTTTTTCTTTTTTATAGAGATGGAATCTCGCTATGTTGCCAGGGCTGGTCTCAAATTCTTGGTCTCAAGTGATCTTCCCGCGTCAGCCTCCCAAAGTGATGGGATTACAGGCGTGAGCCACCTTGCCTGGCCATCATCACTTTTTGACCAACCATTCCTCATTCTTGGGGCTCAAACTAGACCAAAGCTTAGTCATTTTTACACATGTTGTTCTTAAGCTATAGATCATACATTCTGAACAAATGCAGTTGTTTTTCTTTTCTTTTTTCTTTCTTTTTTTTTTTTTTGAGATGGAGTTTTGCTCTTGTTGCCCAGGCTGGAGTGCAGTGGTGTGATCTTGGTTCACTGCAACCTCCGCCTCCCAGGTTCAAGCAGTTCTCATGTCTCAGCCTCCCAAGTAGCTGGGATTACAGGCATGTGCCACCACACCTGACTAATTTTATATTTTTAGTAGAGATGGGGTTTCACCATGTTGGCCAGGCTGGTCTCGAATTCCTGAACTTAGGTGATCCACCTGCCTCGGTCTCCCAAAGTGCTGGGATTAGAGGCGTGAGCCACCACCATGCCTGGCCCTGCAGTTGTTTCTCTGAACCCCAAAACAACATGACATTATTATTAGTAGTATTATTATTAAGGCAGAGTCTCACTCCATCACCCAGGCTGGAGTGCAGCGGCATGATCTCAGCTCACTGAAACCTCTGCCTCCCAAGTTCAAGCAATTCTCCTGCCTCAGCCTCCTGAGTACCTGGGATTACAGGCACCTACCACCATGCCCGGCTAATTTTTTTTTTTTGCGTTTTTAGTAGAGATGGGGTTTTACCATGTTGGTCTCGAACTCCTGACTTCAACTGATCTGCCTGCCTCAGCCTCTCAAAGTAGTGGGATGACAGGTGTGAGCCACTGTACCTGGCCATATTTTTGCTTTTCATGAAGATAGAGATGGGGTCTTGCAATATTGCCCAGGCTGGGCTCAAACCCCTGGGCTTAAGCGAACCTCCCATCTTGGCCTCCCAAAGTGCTTGCTGGGATTACAGGCATGAATAACTTTATACTTAATGTCTCCTTGTATTTCTGCCACTGGAAGGTGGTGATGGGGACTAGAGTGCTCTGGCTTCTGCCAGTGACTAGGGAATGTCATGACAACTTCTGTGTTTTCTTTCTTCTCACTGCCCTCCATCTCCACGGGGCTCACCCCTTCACTTCTTTCTGATCTCTGCCCAAATTTCATTTATCTTCCTAACTCAGAACTACCAGACACCATCTAGATGTACTCTTTTATGTGCATATTGTCCATCTTCTTGCTAAAATATCAGTTCTGGCAGAGAAGGGGCCTCTGTCTTTCTCACTGTTCTATCCTCGGCACCTTGAGTAGTTCCTGGCATTACAGTCGGTACTCATTAAATATTTGTTTTATGAATGAATGTGTTTCTCCCAGATCTACTAAGTACCATATCCTGTGTGCTGGGCACAAGGAGGTTGGTAATAAAGATGCCAGGGTACCAGTGCTGAAAAAACTCAGCTTACAGAAGGGGGACAAAGAATCACAGGGTTATTTGGCTGGTCACGGTGGCTTATGCCTGTAATCCCAGTACTTTGGGAGGCTGAGGCGGGTGGATCACCTAAGCTCAGGAGTTCAAGACTAGCCTGGCCAACATGGTGAAACCCTGTCTGTACTACAAATATAAAACTTAGCCAGGCATGGTGGCACGTACCTGTAATCCCAGCTACTCAGGAGGCTGAGGCATGAGAATTGCTTGAACCTGGGAGGTGGAGGTTGCAGTGAGCCCAAATTGCACCACTACGCTTTAGCCTGGGCGACAGAGCAACACTCTGTCTCAAAAAAAAAAAAAAAAAAAAAGATTGTGATAGACTCACTAAGGAACTGAGGTGCAGTTCTTGGGATGTTAATACTTCATAGGTTGTTATGAGAATTTCATAGGATAAATATGTAAAGCACCTGGCACATGGTAGATGCTCAGTAAATAGTAGCTGTCATCACCTATTATAACATTGGAAATTTAAATGATACCACATTTAAAGTTGCAAACAGAGGTCCAGCGTGGTGCCTCATGCCTGTAATCCCAGCACTTTGGGAGGCTGAGGTGGACAGATCACCTGAGGTCAGGAGTTCAAGACCAGCCTGGCCAACATGGTGAAACCCCATCTCTACTAAAAGTATAAAACTTAGCTGGATATGGTGGCACATGTCTGTAATCCCAGCTACCCGAGAGGCTGAGACACAAGAATCACTTGAGTCCGGTAGGCAGAGGTTGTAGTGAGCCGAGATCGCACCACTGCACTCCAGCCTAGGCAACAGAGTGAGACTCTATCTCAAAAAAAAAAAAAAAAAAAAAAAAAAAAGCCAGGCGGGTGGTCAGCTGTATCCCACACTTTGGGGAGGCCCGAGCGGGTGGATCCTGAAGGTCAGGAGATTCGAGACATCCTGGGCTAACACGGGTGACCTTCTACTGAAACAAACAAAAATTTAGCTGGGCGAGGTGGCGGAGCGCTTCTGTGTCCAAACTACTTGGGAGGTCTGAGGCAGGAGAATGGGTAATCGGGAAGGCGGATGCTTGCAGTGAGCTGTGATCCGGCCACTGCACTCAGCTGGGCGATCAGAGCGAGACTAGTCCAAAAAAAAAAAAAAAAAAAATTTGCAGCAGATGGAAGCAAAACACACAAACATTTTGTCAGTCCTGTAAAATAGCATATTCCAATTTGTAATTTTGTTTTTTAACTTTTAATGAAGCAATAATAATAGGAAAAGATTTTACATTTCCATGGTAACTTATATTTTATAAAATGCTTTTTACATTGTATCTCATCTGACCCTCATGATAACCCTATAAAGTTATCAGGGATGAGTGGCCCTTTTTATAGACTAGGAAACTGAAACCCAGAGGATCAATTGATATGCTGAAGGCCCCACAGGGAGGCAGTAGCTGAGCTGGGGCTAAACCTAGTTCTCCCGACTCCCAGTCCAGTGTTCCTTCCAAAGTACCAGGCAGCTGTGCCAGAGGGTACCCAGGTGCTCTGGCTGATGATCAAGAGGTCATCCTGGATGGGAGGTGTGGGAAGGAGCACAGTGGAGACAAGGCCTCGAATGCCAAACCCGAGAATGTCTGTCGATTCAGTGACATTGTCAGCACTACCATGGGTAACTGGGGTTCCAGAGTTGGTGCTGCAGGAACACATAGTGCCAGGCCCTAAGCTGGGATTGAGGGGTCCCAAGAGTAAATGGAGTATTTTATAGGAGAGAAAGGTCTGTGAGTCACAGCATTCAGAGAAGGCTTCCTGGAGGGGATGCAGGTTGGGGTGGAATGTTAAAGGCAGTGGGCTGAGACTTCCACATGAATTTGAATCTTTGTCTACAATGTGACTGTAGACAAGTAAGCCAACATGACTCAACTCAGGCCTCAGTTTCCACATATGTAACACACAGATATTGGGTTAGATATTCTGAGGTCCCATCAACTTATAAATTATGCAAATCTGGATTTTAGCAGGTTTGAAGAATGGCTATGTCTTTTACACATTGGAGATGAATGTTCTGGATAAGAGGGTACTGCTCGAGCTAATAAAGACTCAGAAGTAGGAGGCAGCAGGGTGTTCCTGGGAGGACGAAGAAAAGTCTGGCATCAGATGCCTGGGAGATAAAATGGGGTGTGAGGGTCATCCACAGGACCCTTGAGTGTCCAGCTAAGGAAGGAGCCCGCACTTTACCCTGGAGCTGAGGGGAGCCATGGAATGCTTAAGAGCAGGATAGTCTCAAAGGAAAGTGCTCTGGCATTCTTGGATCTGATTTTCAAAGGGGAGTAAGGTGAGGCTAGTGTCCAGTTTACAGGAAACTTCCTGAGCCAAGACAGTCTCTCCTTGGGGACAGTGGGAAGGATGCTATGGATGCCTGTGTGTCTGTGGAGCCCCGACCTCTAGCTGTTGGATCTCTTCTTGTTGCAGAGCTGCCCCTCCAAGCTGAACCCAGAGACCTTTGTGGCCTTCTGCATCAGTGCCATGGACAGACTCACTAAGGACACATACCGTGTCCGGTTTGCTGTACCCGGGAACAGCCAGCTTGGCCTGCAGCCTGGCCAGCACCTCATCCTACGGTACACTCAGGTAGCGGGAGGACCAAAGCTTCACAGCCCTGCTTTGCTATTTGCTAGCTGCTGGCCTTGAGCAACTAGCGTACTCTCCCTTAAGCCTCCATTTGTCATCTTCAAGATAGACATAGTGACACATGCCTCAGAGGGTTCTTGGGATTGAACTAGATAATGCATTTTCATAATAAATAAAAACACAGTCACTTTAATAGCACTTACTATCCAAGGCACAGTTCTGTGTGCTTATAGGCGTGAAATAATTTAACCATCACAAAATCCTATGTGGTAGATGCAGTTATTTCCCAGAGGAAATTGAAGTAAGAGAGGTCCAGAAACTTGCCAAGGTCACACAGTTAGGAAATGTTGGAGCCAGGATTTGAAGGCAAGCAGTCTGGCTTTAGAGCTTGTGGTATGAACCTAATATGATTAGTACCAATTGATAGAATTGAGCTTGCCCAGCACCACATAGCTAATAAGTCACGGAGCCAGGATTTAAACCCAGACAGCCTGGCTCCTGAGTTACGCTCTTTACCACTCCTCTGAGGCTCCTACTTCCTCCCAGTCTACTTAGGCACTCTACTCCCACCCCAGTCCCCACCCCTGCCTGCCCAGAGACAAGACCCTTTGGAATGTCCAGGTAGAGTTGTCTGTTAGGCTGTTGGCTCTGTGAATCTGAGGCTTAATAGAGAGATCTGAGCTGCAGGCATGGGTTTGGGAGTCATTGGCACATACCTGAGTGGTATTTGGAAACGTGTGCATGGAAAGAGAAAGGCACACAGGACCAAACCCTGGAAACACCAGCGTCTATGGCATTGGCAAGAGGAGGAGGAGCCAGCAAAGGAAACAAGGTGCGGCCAGAGGAGAAGGTGGAAGCCAGAAGAGCACTTACTGCTGCTCAGACTCTGACCACTTGCTTCACAATGGTCCCTGGTATTTGTGTCCAGCTCCTTCTGGCCTATGGCCTGGCCATCAGTCCTAGAAGTTCAGTATCCCAGTGGGCAGCAGGGGCCACAGGGCAGGTCACAGTCCCAGGCATCCTTCTATCCATGAACCAGAATGCCCAGAATTCCCTGCCTCCAGGCTGGCTCCCCTCCTTCACCCACTCTGTCCCTGCGGTGACATCCCTAACACACATATTTGACTATGTGACTCTGGAGTGCAGCATGGAGGCAATGTGGCACCCCAGAAGGTATCTGAGGTACACATTGCCTCCATGATGATGTCCTAAGCCAAGGCCCTAGCTTGCTTTCCCACCATGTTCTTCTCCCTTTGCCATCCCACCCCTGCCCTGGTCTCAGCCTCCTGCTCCACACCCCGTTCCCACCACCCTTCCTGTCCCAACTTGCCCTTGCCAGTGGCTGGCCTATCCTGCAGCGCCCACCTCCAGGAGGTTTCCTAGGCTCCAGAGGAGACTACACACTCCCTCTGAAATGTATCAGTTTTACCTCTGTTGCAGCAGACGTCATAGTGCTCTGCAGCCAAGCCATGCTCTATGCTCTGTTCCTTATGTCCCCATTTGTTTCATATGCATTTATTAAGTATTTCTGTCCAGCCCCTCATGCTTTTGGTGCATTGAGACAGGGCCTTTTTAATCTTTGCATACCTCAGAGAAGAGAGTTTTGTATGTAGTAGGACTTGAGAGAAGACTGCTTAGGGAAGCTCCTGGGAAACTCTGAAAACAGTGGTGAGGAACCCAGCTCTGAAGTTAGAGCTGTGATTGAATTTCAGCTGTGCAAGTGACTTCACTTCTCTAAGCACTGGATTCCTCATTTGGGTTGTTTGAGTTAAATGAGATAATGCATATGAAACGCTTGATACATGCATGCATTTCATACATCATGGCTATTACTGTGACTCATGGTGGTTATCCTGACCCTGTTTTTGGTAACATAGAGAGGATTCATGCATGAGATAGGGCTTCAGACTAGGGCCCTTTGAGGATCCTTCCAGTCCTAATGCTTCTGTCAGGTGCTAGTAAGTGTTTAATAAATGTTAGCAGTTGTTTTTATCTTTATCACTCTGTGGTCGAGAAGAGGTCAGGAAAAATGACAGTCATGTCTTCAAAACAACTCACATCCTCAGTGTACTTTTGGAAGCACTCTCCCATCCACACAACTGTCATGCAGATAGCTGTCCCCATTTTACAGAAGCGGCCACGGGAGATGAGATGATCTACTGGGATCTCATAGCCAGCATGTGGCAGTGGATGAGCCCAGTACTCTTTTTTTTCTGTTGCATCTTGCCGGGCTCTCCGTGAGGACCTTTATTTTCACCAGACTGGCAGAGGAGGTACCTCATAAGGATTTGCAGTTGTTTGTTTGTTTGTTTGAGACAGAGTGTTTTGCCCAGGCTGGAGTGCAGTAGCATATGATCTCGGTTCACTGAAACCTCTGCCTCCCGGGTTCAAGTGATTCATGTGCCTCAGCCTCCCTAGTAGCTAAGACTACAGGTGTGCACAGATGTGCACCACCACACCCAGCTAAATTTTTGTATTTTTAGTAGAGACAGAGTTTCACTATGTTGTCCAGGCTGGTCTCAAACTCCTGACCTCAAGTGATCCACCCACCTCGGCCTCCCAAAGTGTCGGGATTACAGATCTGAGCCACCGTGCCCAGCCTTAAAAGGGTTTGTTGAATGACTGGCTGACTGACTGCATGCTTCTCTTTCCCAGAGGGATAGTAGATGACTTAGAAATTCAGAGAGCCTATACGCCCATCAGCCCTGCCAATGCAGAAGGATACTTTGAAGTGTTAATTAAGGTGAGTTGACCTTCAAGGATGCTCTCAGATGCTGTGGACTTGTGCCTCCTCTGCCAAGTTGGTCATGATGGGGCAGTTCCTACCAATGTGGGAAAAGTCAGGGTTCACGGGAAAGGGGGCTGACCTGAGGGAGAAGCAGGGACAGGTGAAGGAGGACTTCTTCCATCTCCTTTCCTGGGGAAGGGACTGCCGCTAGTCCACCAACAAAGGGCTGTTCCAGCGTGTTCCTGACAGATTTTACTAAAAGATAACTCTGACTGAGAAGGGGAAGAAGGGATACTGCTCGCCTCACCTTCCCGCCATCTGTGGAGAGTGAGCACCAAGCTGCGCAGGGAAGGGGAGCCAAGGCCCGCTGCACCCACTGTGTGCTGAGCACAGGGGTCCAGAGGTGAGTCAAGCACAGTGCCTACCCTCAAGATACCTGCCCAGGACAAGTGACCAGATCAGGACAATACAGTGTGACAGATTTTGTGCATAAAGAGGCCCAGCCCAGCTCAGCAACTGGGTTGCAGGGGAGGCAGGCCGGGCTTTCTTGGAGAAGCTATGTGTCTGAGAAGTGGAGAGCTAGAGGGAAAATGTGGGAAGGAAACTCAGTGCTGGGAACAACATGGACAAAGGCAATTGGGGAAGTAAGTCCTTTGTCCTGGAACAGAAGGAAGGCATGCCAAGGGAGCAGGATGCAAGCTGAGAGGTTTAGGCAAGAGGTAGGACATGGAGGAGTTTATGGACAGGACTAAGCTAACATCACCTCTCAGGTGAGGTGGGCAGGACCAGGGGCATTGGAGTTGGACCTTGAAGAAGGAGTACAAATTGGCAGTGGCTGTAAATGGCATTCTAGGCTGAGGGGATGGTTAACCAAAGGTTGGGAGGGGTGAAATAGAACAAGTCTTCTAGGAACCATACCCAGCCTGAGAGCCAGGAGGAGAGGGTGCTGGTGGAGCAGGCGGAGTGGATGGAGGAATTGGCAGAGATGAGATGAACAAAGTAGGGGTGCAAAACACCCTGGAGACCCAAGGAATAGGCAACAAATATATAAGAAGTTGTGGAGGCCCAATTATGTGGAAAGAATAATTAGGTTGAGCTACATGAAACTGCTGATATTCTAACTTTTTTGACTTAAAGAAACATCAACTTCATGTGGGCCAACCTAATACACAGCTCTAGATCATCATTTCCCAAATGGAATCATTATAATATTTAAGAATAGTGTTCACATCCTTAATCTACCTTATAAAACATGACTTATTATCTGTATTGCATTGATAAGTAAACTGAGTCCCCCAGAGACCCCAAGGCCCCACAGCTAGTAAGAAGTGCTGCTGGTAGGTGAGTCCTGCCCCCTGACACCGAGATCTCAGCACTGCCTCCAGCTCCCGCCTTCCTACCTGCCATCAGAGCGCGAGTGTTTATTCCCTCACACATAAGCTTGGATAGGATCCCTTCTTCACACAACTGTTTGTCTGGGAGATTCCACAAATCCTCTCCAAATGGCCTGCTTCCCCAAGCTGCTTCTCAGGGTGTGTTTCTGTGGAAAGGATAAGCCTGGAGACAGTTCTTCAGGGCAGCTGGATCTCTCCCAGCTGCAAGGCTGATTTTCTTGTTCGTTTACTGGAAAGCCTCTCTTTAGAGAGATGTCTAATTATCTCTAAGCCACTGGCTAGGAAGAGCCAAAAATGTCTTTGCAAATTGGGAAGGCAGGCAGGGCTTATCGTCTGACCCTCCCATGTAGAATGGAAGGAGAAGCTCCCATTTCTCAGGCACCTTCTGGGTACCAGGTACTGCCTCTTTCTGTTTATTCTAATTATCTCATTTCGACCTCATAACCACCCTATAGAGTAGATCATATTATTCCCATTTTACAGATGAAGAAACTGAAGCTCAGAAAGATGACATCATTTGTCTCAAGGCCCCTTGGGTAATATCATCCAAATGGAAGGACAAAAGTTCAGTGTCAGTTCTGTTTAACAAGTATGTATTAAGCATTTACTCTGTGCCAGGCTCTGTGTGGGTATGTATTGGTCCATTTTCACGCTGCTGATAAAGACTTACCTGAGAATGGGCAATTTATGAAAGAAAGGAGTTTAATGGACTCACAGTTCCACATGGCTGGGGAGGCCTCACAATCATGGCCGAAGGTGAAAGTCATATCTCACATGGCGGCAGACAAGAAGAGAGCTTGTGCAGGGAAACTCTTCTTTGTAAAACCATCAGATCTCATGAGACTTATTCACTATCACAAGAACAGCACGAGAAAGACCTGTCCCCATGATTCAGTTACCTCCCACTGGGTCCCTCCCACAACACATGGGAATTCAAGGTGAGATTTGGATGTTGACACAGCCAAACAATTATCAGGGTACTAAAGAAAACATGGAAGAATCCTTCCCTTCTTCTTGGGTGCTGTCCATGCCATATGGCCTCTAAGGCCACAGCTGGGATCATGTCTCCCCCTAGATAGGGGCCAGAAAACAAAGCATGCATGGAGACAACCTCCAGCAAGGCAGGAGAAGAACCACACCTTTCCTTCTAGACCCCTTCTGGTTGAGCCAGGGACTTCCCTTGTGTTGTGCAGGTAGTGCCCAGGGAAGTCAGGGATGATATCAGAGATGGCCATGGGTGCTTAAAAACAGGTCTGGGGACCAAAGCCATGTCTCTCTGTTAAGCCTGGCTATAATCTTACTCCAAACACCCTTCCAGTCCTGTTTCCCAGTGCTTCACCCTCACCCTCACCCTACCATGTTCCCCTTGCTGTTCCCAAAACATGACCCAGATTGTCCTACCCCTGATCATACTACACCTGATGTCCAGAGTCCTCTCTGCACCCCTGCTCCCATCCCCAGTGAATTCCATCTTGCCCATCTTTCAAGTTCCAATTCAAATGCTTCCCCCTCCAGGAAGCCATCCTTGATCCCATCCATGGAAGTGACTGCAGCCTTCTCAGGTTTATTCCTAGTTTATTCTTCTCATGGATATTAGATGGTCTCTACCTTGTAAATGTCTGAGACTTAGGTCCCTTCTAGATTGTAAGCTCCTTAAGGGGACAGCCTGAATCTGAATTGATTGATTGATTCATTCATTCAGGTATTTATTAAGTTATTTCCATGGTTCAGGCACTGGCTGCCTTCATGGAGCTTAAGATCTAGGTGTCTTGCCTGCATCCTCAACATGGTACCTGGCACAGAGTGGACAGACACCCAGGCAATATAGACTCCCCTCTCCATGGAGGAATCACTCCTGTAACCTTCATTTTTCATCCAGCCAGGAGATGGTGTAGGGTAATGCAGAGACTGCAGATGGGTGGCCTGAATCTAGCCCACAGATGTATTCGGTATTGGCCAGCATAGAGTTCTAAATTTTTGAATTAATTGCAGACATTTCAAAAACGGGAGATTTTAAATAAAATATGGATTTCCTGCCTCTTTTGGAAAATCAATAGATCTGGCCAATTAGGCCCCACAAACTATAGACTGAAACCTGCAAAGTGGCTTCCCTCCTTAGAAGGAGCATTGCTTACTAACTTATCATAATCCCCATCACTCCCTATTGTCTCCCTGATGCTGAGACTGTGTGTTAATTGCCATTAATCATCACCCAGGTCTTCACTCATTTATGGTACCTGCATGGTCCCTGTGGGCATTTGGGTTTGGGACCTCTATGTTGAAGGCTTTAGGTCCTATGGATTCTCATCCCAGCCTCCTGTCTACTTTCTGTGTAAGCTTCTGGGCCTCATCTGAAAATTGGGAATGGCTATACCAACTTTGTAGAATGAGGAGGACAATTAAATGAGGTAACACATGTGAAGAACTTAGCATACAGAACAGGCTCCACATTAATAGCTAATCTGGTTTGTGTTGGCAGCATGTACCTTTCCCACTGATGTCTCCCTGTGTTTGCTTCCAGTGCTACGAGATGGGGCTGATGTCCCGGTATGTTGAGTCCTGGAGAGCAGGAGACACAGCTTTCTGGCGAGGACCTTTCGGAGATTTCTTCTATAAACCAAACCAGGTCAGTGCCAGCACCTTAAATCCTCAAGAGATCCCTATTGACTGTGGTTTTCATGTTTCAGCCCACCCACAGCATCTCATTGTGCCATTCTCCCTGAGCTCAAACACAATCCCAACTGTATCTTTGGGGTTGGACATGGGAGAAGACGGAATAGACACTTATTTTTTTATTTAGAGATGGAGTTTCACTCTTGTTGCCCAGGCTGGAGTGCAATGGCGTGATCTCGGCTCACCACAACCTCCACCTCCCAAGTTCAAGCGATTCTCCTGCCTCAGCCTCCCAATCCCAAGTAGCTGAGATTACAGGCATGCACCACCATGCCTGGCTAATTTTGTATTTTTAGTAGGTATAGGGTTTCTCCATGTTGGTCAAGCTGGTCATGAACTCCCGACCTCAGGTGATCCGCCCGCCTCAGCCTCCCAAAGTGCTGGGGTTACAGTCATGAACCACCACTTCCAGCCGGAATAGACACTTATAAATGAAACTGCCTGCCCAGCTCCAAAGTTACCCAGGGCACCCATTGCTTAGAACATCAGACTCACGTACTTGGCGTTTAGGAGCCCTTATGCCCTCTGACCCTCAGATGTCTTCCAATTTCACAGTGCAGTCACATGATTAAATATGCCCCATGGCTTCCTGCTTCCCAGCTCAGATGGCTCTTCTCATCATCATCCTGGCATTTTTAAACCCTTCCCCGACTTTCCCAGGAAGAATTCATAATTTCTCATCAGTTGGTGCATATCTGGAAAGCATTATGACAGTGTGTACCAAGGGTCTTCAGAGTCTTCAAATCCTTGGCCCCAGTAATTCCACTATGGAAGTCTGTCCTGTAGAATGAATCAAAATGCTGGCTCTTTTGCATATGTTCATTGCATCTTTATTGAAAATAGCAGAAAATTAGAAACAACTGAATATCCAACAGCAGGGGAACAGTTAGGTACACTGGGCTACAGGTACTTGATGGAATAATATCCTGGATTTTAAAAATTATGTTTATAAATGATGTTATATACTTATGCTGTAAGATCAAGTGACAAACACTAGGTACAAAACTGAATATACAGGAGGTTGGGAAATTAAGTTAAAATGCACAGAGAAAAGATGAAAAGAAAATGCAATGAAATGTTAGCAGTTCTGGGTGGTGAAATTATGGATGATTTTTATTTTCTTCATTATACTTTCTAAATCATTTGCAGTCAACACCTATTACTTTATAATTAGGAAAACAAAGCAAAATGAAAACAAATGGAAAAGAATGAATCATGCCTTCCTCTCCATTCTTTTTGTTTAATTTTAAAATAGCTTTTTTGGCTAGGCGCAGTGGCTCACGCCTATAATCCCAGCACTTTGGGAGGCCGAGGCACGTGGATCACCTGAGGTCAGGAGTTTGAGACCAGCCTGGCCAACATGGCAAAATCCTGTCTCTACTAAAAATACAGAACATACTAGCCAGGCATGGTGGCACGCACCTGTAATCCCAGCCACTTGGGAGGCTGAGGCACGAGAATCATTTGAACCCAGGAGGCAGAGGTTGCAATAAGCCGAGATCGTGCCACTGCACTCCAGCCTGGGTGGCAGAAAGAGACTCTGTTTTAAAAAAAAAAAAAAAAAAAAAGAGCTTTTATTATTTTTTTCTTTTATAAATGCAGTACATGTTCATTACCCAAAATCAGCAGACAAAAAAAAAAGAAAAGAAAAGAAAATCACTCACAGGCAATCTACCCAGACACACCCATCTTACGGCTTGGTGTATATCCTTCCAAATCCTCTTCCACACGAGTATATGTACAAATGCACACTGCATGTACATGTGTAGTATATATGTATAATAATATCAAGCACGTGTAGCACCTCACGCGTGCCAGGCTCGGACCTTAGCACTTGCTATATGGTAACTTACATAGTCTTCACAGCAGCTCTTAGGTGCTACAACCCCATTCTACAGATATGTGCTATGCCTGTGTTAATACTCTTCCATAGTATTCTCCTAGTACTAACCATGCTTAGCCTTACATTTTAGACGCCGCATCCCCCAGATGCTTGAGAGCAGGGAATGGAAATCGTTCGTGTTTCCTCCTTGTCTTGAGTGGATAACAGATGAACGTTGTCTTGACCACCTTTTCTGGTGGAGCCTCCCAGTGCCTTGTGGCTGCTCCTTCACATGCACAGAATACTTGAAAGGCCCTGCATTTATTTCCTGCCTTCCTGCCTTCCCCCCCTCCTTTCCTCCCTCTGTTGCCCAAGCTGGAATGCTGTCACAGCTCACTACAGCTCCACCTACTGGGCTCAAGCAATCGTTCTGCCTCAGCCTCCCAAGTAGCTGGGACTACAGGCGTGTATCACCATGCCCAGCTAAGTTTTGTATTTTTTTGTGGACACAGGATTTCACTATGTTGCCCAGGCTGGTCTCAAACTCCTTGACTCAAGTGATCCTCCCCACTCAACCTCCCAAAGTGCTGGGATTATAGGCATAAGCCACCGTGTCCAACTGGATTTCTTATCTGGGGAGGCTGTAGGACCTGATGGTGAGGAAAAAGAAATGGTGTCTCATACCTTAATATGCGGTCACTGAAATTTCAGTAAGCCTTGGTTTCACCACGCGAGGACATCTGGGAAGCTCCTGCCCTCTTCTGGGCCCTGTTTTGCTGCTCTGCAGTCGTCTTCATTACAGATGGATATTACATCAGCCCTGAGGACTGACGTATTAGCATCTGTCTGTGCATTCATTCAACAAACAGACACAAGTGTTCACCCAGTGCCAGGGGACTCTGGGGACCCAGAGATGGGTCAGATGAGTCCCCTGTCCTCCAGAAGCTCACAGTTTGCTGGGGGAGTCAGACACACAGACAGATGACAGCAGCACAGTGTGGCCAGTGTGGTTCAGAGGGACTCACAGGGAGCTGTGGAAACACAAAGAAAGGACCCTCCCCTTTCCCTGCTTAGGGAAGTCCTTCCAAAGGATAGCCTGAGCTAGGATGGGAGGAGGCGGAGGAGCATAGCAAGCTGAAGACCTGGAGGCTGGATAGAGCACAGACGCCGAATAGCTGCCAGGCGTGAGTCTCAGCAGCTTAGGGAGAGGGAGGGATCTAATTGGATCTGCACCAGGCAGTTTTCTTTTTTGTTTGTTTTGTTTTGTTTTGTTTGAGATAGGGTTTCACTCTTGCCTAGCTGGAGTGCAGTGGCATGATCATGGTTCACTACAGCCCCAACCTCCTGGGCTCAAGCGATCCTCCTATCTCAGTCTTGAGTAGCTGAGATTACAGGCATGAGCCACCACATGCAGCCAACCAAGCACTTTTCTTCATCTCATTTAATCCTTGTAACAGTTCTGAGATAGGTGCTGCTATGGGGAAGTGCTTTTCTTTTTTTACCAGTGAGGACACTGAGGCTCATATTGGTGAAAGAGCTTGCCCAGATCACATGGTTGGGGATTTATACCCGGAGGCCTAATCTCTAGAATGAGGGAGGTGAATACCCCTGCATCACTCAGGTACTAAACTGTAAGGCACTGACCTTAAAGAGGGTCACCCCTCCTTTTTTTTTTTTTTTCTCTTGAGATGGAGTCTCACACTGTCGCCCAGGCTGGAGTGCAGTGGCGCGATCTGCACTTACTGCAAGCTCCGCCTCCCAGGTTCAAGCCGTTCTCCTGCCTCAGCCTCCTGAGTAGCTGGGACTACAGGCACCTGCCACCACACCCGGCTAATTTTTTGTGTTTTTGGTAAAGACGGAGCTTCACCATGTTAACCAGGATGGTCTCTATCTCCTGACTTCGTGAACCACCCGCCTCAGCCTCCCAAAGTGCTGGGATTACAGAGGGTCACCCCTCTTTAAGAGGCCTACAGCCCGGAAATAAATTCAGTGAGGAGGAGTTGATGGAACTGGGACCTCTTGGGGTGGAAACTCACCCTTTTTGTTTGTTTGTTTTGAGATGGAGTCTTGCTCTATTGCCCAGGCTGGAGTGCAGTGGCATGATCCTGGCTCACTGCAACCTCTGCCTTCCAGGTTAAGCAATTCTCCTGCCTTAGCCTCCCAAGTAGCTGGGACTACAGGCGTGCACCACCACACTTGGCTAATTTTTGCATTTTTAGTAGAGATGGAGTTTTGCCACGTGGGTGTCGAACTTTTCACCTTAAGTGATCCACCCGCCTTGGCCTCCCAAAGTACTAGGATTATAGGTGTGAGCCACCACTCCCGGCTGGGAACTCACCTTTTTCAAGTGACTCTTTTGTGCCAGTGCTGTGCTACATGCTTATGCATATTATTTCATTTAGCCTAGAGATGAGCAAGCTCAGAGGTCCAAGGTGGGCCCTTGAGATCTCTGCAGAGGTACCCTGGGGCAGAGGAAGCAGCCCAGAGAGCAGGGCTGGAATGGCGCTGGGAGTGGGCAAGGCTTTGATGGGAGTAGGTTTCAGCTCAATGTAAGTAAAGACCTCCCTGGCAAAGGATTTGGCCTATAGTAGGGCAAACTGCCTTGGGAAGTAGTGAGCTCCCTGTCAGCAGAAGTGTGTAAGCAGAGTACTTGTGGGGATGCTTTAGTAGGCAACCAGGCCACTTACAGGATAGGCTATACTGTTATGTTCCCTTTCAGCCCCCATATCTTATCGTCTCCATTACCCAAACCTCACATGCCTTTCACAAACAAGGACGACTTTCTGGAGGAGGTAGAGAGGGGACATAGGTGGTTGGACACCAAGGAAGGGCACTGCCATCCAGTTGAAGGAAGCTCAAGGAAAAGCCCCATAGTAGAGGGGATTGGGTGAGATTCTCCCAACCCACCCGTCATACATACCCCTTCTATTCCGCAGTATGGTGAGCTCCTCATGCTGGCTGCGGGCACGGGCCTGGCCCCCATGGTGCCCATCCTGCAGAGCATCACAGATAATGAGGATGACGAGACTTTTGTCACTCTAGTCGGTTGCTTCAAGACCTTCGAGAGCATCTACCTGAAAACCTTCCTCCAAGAGCAGGCCTGTTTCTGGAACGTCCGTACCTTCTTTGTACTCAGCCAGGTGAGCTCAGGGTGGTGAGTTCCTTTTTTGATTGAGACTCTGCAGTCCCTTTGCACCTGTCCTGAGTACCAGCTCTAGCCTCTTTTTTTTTTTTTTTGAGAAGGAGTCTCGCTCTGTCACCCAGGCTGGAGTGCAGTGGCCAGATCTCAGCTCACTGCAAACTCCGCCTCCTGGGTTTACGCCATTCTCCTGCCTCAGCCTCCCGAGTAGCTGGGACTACAGGCGCCTGCCACCTCGCCCAGCTAGTTTTTTGTATTTTTTTAGTAGAGACGGGGTTTCACCATGTTAGCCAGGATGGTCTCGATCTCCTGACCTCGTGATCCGCCCGCCTCGGCCTTCCAAAGTGCTGGGATTACAGGCTTGAGCCACCGCGCCCGGCCTAGCCTCTTTTGGCAATGAACGCTGTAGTCATAATCCCTGCCACTGGTGGAGCGCCCACCTGTAAGGAAGGAAGGTGTTCATTATACAGATGAGGAGATGCATGTTCCAGGGGTGAAGCTGCCCACCAGCTCATGCTGCTGGACAGGGCTGAGGCCAGGATTTGAGCCCAGGGCTGTCTGGTTGCCGAGCTCTGGCTCTTACCCCATGCGTTGCTGCCTCCCATCGCCCTCTGGCATCATCAGTTACCTGGGCAGGGGCCTGGCTGTAGAGGGCAGGGCAGGCTGCAGACCTCCCTCCGACTGAGTGATGTTCCTTGAGGCAGAGACCACATGTCTGCCTCAGCCTCTTTCTTCAGTGCTTAGCATAATGCCAGGCCCAGAACAGGGACTCCATTAGTGACTGCTGGAGTAAACTGAGCTGAGTTCCCTGTGCTTACTAATATCCTCCCACCTCAGCCTGTCCCTCCATAGGAGGACCCCACCGTAGCTGGCAGCGACTCTCCCTGCTGAACCCTCCTCCCTCTGACTCCACATCCCCTCTGCTCACTCAGGTAACCCTTCTGGGGCCACCCTCATAGGTTAGAGCACGGGGGTTTATCTGTCCCTCATCTCAAGCCAGGCCCTCAGCTACCTTTGCTGGCCTGCCTTTCCCTAGTTGGTAGCTTCACTTTTCCCTCCTGTCCCCCATGGGTTGGATTCCTGCTGGGCCCCCTGTGTTCCCCGGTCCTCAGGGTCAGCCTTCTTGCCTGGTGCTGTGGAGCACTCTTCTCATCTAGTCCTACTATGAGGCAGCTTTATGTAGTCCCTAAACATTTATTTGATCCTCAATATTGTGGCTGGGTGTGGAGGGTGAGGAAATTGGATTTCCCGTCCCAATATAAGGGTCCCTGGCCTCCCCAGGGGCTGGGTTCTGCAGGCCTGTCCATGGGGCAGAATGCTCAGTGGCATGACATTTAGAGCATGGTGAACATTTATAGCAGCAGAAAGTGCCTAAGGAAGGAGAATGGAGCCAAAGGCTAGCATGCAGCCCGAGGGGTAGGCGCAGGGGATGGGCCACTGTTGTCCAGCAGCACGGACAGCCTGCCTGAGAGCCTGGACAAGGACACTGGGAGGAGGGCAGGAAGGCAGCACCTGGCAGAGGGTCCGCAAGCTGCTGGCCAGCTTTGCTTTCCCTCCTCTATCACCTGAGCATGTGGCAGGTGTCAGAGACACAATAGTGAAGGTGACCAACTCCCAGCCCTCTGGCTGCTCACCTATCTGTGGGTGATAGCCACAGAGGTGGCTGAAAAGGTCTCCCCTTCATTCAGCACATTCTCTGTAGCCAGCACCATTCTAAACACTTTATTTACTCATTTAATCTCCACCACAATCTTATGAGGCTTATACTCCCATCATGCTCCTTGTACAGATGTGGAAACAGGTACAGAATGGTTAAGAACCTTGCCCAGGGTAACACAGCTGGTTAGTGGAGAGTGGAGTATGAACCCAGGAGGTCCTGCTCAAAGGCTGTGGTCTTAGTGCTCCTCGGAATAAGGCAGCACAGCACAAGGTGCTGTGAGGATGCTCAGGATGCCAGCGGTGCGCAGAGAGGCCAGGCAGGGTCAGGGAGGGCTTTACCAAGCAGGTGGCTTTTCAATTAAAGTTCACCAGCAATAGAAGATTTTTAGCCCCCAGCTGGGCCAGGGTGGTGCCAGTGGCCTAGAGTTGGGCAAGCGAGTGGGCTGGCCATTAGTGGCAGGTGAAGGGAGTGACTTGTGGCTCCTGCCTATCCACACTCCCTTGACTGAGTGCGCACCCTCACCTGCCTGGGCCACAGCTGCAGCATCCTCAAGAGTCTCCCGGTACCAGCCGCTCCCTGCTGATTTGTCCTGCATCCCGCAGTCCTAAGGGCAGATCTGACCACACCACCACCCCGTTTCCAGTGCTTCCCTGGCTCCCTACTGCTCACAGGATAAGGTCCACACCTGAGAACTGCCTCCCTCTGTGGCCTCATCTCCCAGCCCGCCCTCCCTGTAAGCTGTGGCCTGATGTCACTGGTCTGCCCATGGTTACAAGTGTGCTGTGCTTTTCTGGCTTCTGGGCCTTTGCTCACGCTGTTCTGCCTGCCAGGAGTGCTCCCCCTTCCTCACCTCACACCTCTGTACCCCTCACATCTCTGTTGAGGTAGAAGTCCATCCTGGAAGCTTTCCTAGAGCCCCCAGGCTGGCCTTGGTGGTTCTGCTGCCACCACCCCGGCTCTCCTTCACAGCACCCACCTGCTGCACCGTCACTGTTTGTGGGGTCCCCTGCCCATCTCACCAGCAGCCAGGCCCAGGGCGTCTCAGGGTGCATGGTGGGATAGGCTGAGCTGAACCTAAGTGGTCTGAGGGAAATGAGCAGTGGAAAAGGGGAGGTGAGGCCAGTGGGCCCCAAGGCCCCATCTGGTGGGTCAGACTGTAGTGGGAGCATGGGAAATGCCAGATCGTCAGAGAGGATTCCCTCATCAGCACAGACTCTGTGAGGTGGGACTCCAGGGGACCCTGTTTGTTTTGTTTTGAGACAGGGTCTCACTCTGTTGCCCATGCTGGAGTGTAGTAGTGCAATCATAACTCACTGAAGTCTCAACCTCCCTGTGCTTAGATGATCCTCCTACCTCAGCCTCCCAAGCAACTGGGACTACAGGCGCATAGCACTTCCCTTAGCTAATTTTTGTATTTTTTGTAGACCAGCTTTTGTCACATTGCCCAGGCTGGTCTTGAACTCCTGGACTCAAGCGATCCTGCCACCTCAGCCTCCCAAAGCGCTGGGATTACAGGCTTGAGCCACTGTACCTGCCTCCAGGGCCCTTTGAGTGGGCCTCAGAATAGAGGCCTCTCCTCACAGGGCCTCTGCCAGGGCTTACACCAGCACCACGGCTCTCTGGACAGTGACTTTCCATAGCGGATACTCTCCTCACAATCACGATCCTGAGCGGTCACAGTCACTCAGCCAGGAAAGTAGCAGTGGAGCTCCACTCCCCACCAATCCTGTCTTTGTGCCTAGCCTCAGGAACTAGCAACTTGCCCTCATGGGATCTGCAGAGTGATGGCTCTGTTCTGGATTTTGTTTTTTGTGGGCTGATAAGATGGTTTTTTCATTTAAATTCTTCAGACTATATATAATTGTCCCTTGGTATTCATGGGGGATTGACTCCAGGACCCCCTGCAGATACCAAAATCTGAGGATGCTCAAGTCCTTGATATAAAATGGTGTGGTATTTGCATATAACCTACGCATATCCTCCCATGTGCCTTAAATCATCTCTAAATTATAATACCCAATACAATGTAAGTGTTGAGTAAATAGCTCTTACTATATTTCTTTTTGAGTTTCTATTGCTATATTGTTATTTTAAATGTTTTTTAAAATATTTTCAATCCACAGTTGGTTAAATCCACAAGTGTGGAACCCATGGATACAGAGGGCTAGCTGTATACTTAATGATCTGTGTACTTTTCTACACATATGTTGTACTCCAATAAAATGTTCATTTAAAAAAATAGAAGAAATTCCTTCAAGTTGCCTGGGAGTGGAACTTTCATTTTGTGACCCTGAGGAGGAAAGCTTCAGCTAAGGCTAGAAAGGCAGAGAGTAGGGTCCTGGGTGCCTGGGGTCACCGTCCAGCCTTGGAATGCGAGCTTAGCCTTTCTCGATGAAGGCATTGTGACGTGGGATCTGTGTTGTATGCAGCCAGGACCCTTGTCTCTTTTGAGCAGCTGCCATATCCCCAGTGGCTAGCTCGGTGCCTGGCACAGAGTGAGCACTTGGTAAATATCTGCTAAACGAACATGTTCATTGAAACCTTAAAAGAAATGAGCAAAAGTTACGCTCCAAGGGTGATGATGATAGCTAACCTTGGAAAGATTCTGGGAAACCCACAGTCAGGGGAGAAAACATTCCTCCCACAGTGACAGGTGTGGCTGCTGGAAGGCAGCGAGAAATGGTGGGACTTGAGTTCTGGTCCTGCTGCTGCCCCCACCTCTTCGTGTGCCACGGGGAAGTCCCTCTTCCTTGTGCCTCTCCTTGTCATGGGAAGGTGATAGTTCCCACAGGCTTGTTTTGGTGATGAGGAGGAAGTGCCTGGCCCACGGTGGGGCTGGATATAGGCTGGCTTCCTACTGCCTCGGTTTCTTCATTTTGCAGAGAAGAGCTGGCTGTGTAAACACTAAGGACCCCCGCTCCCTTGTAGTAACACGTACCTTTCTTGTCTTCCCAGGAGAGCTCCTCAGAGCAGCTTCCCTGGAGTTACCAAGAGAAGACCCACTTTGGCCGCCTGGGCCAGGACCTAATTAAAGAGCTGGTCAGCTGCTGTCGGAGAAAGCCATTCGCACTGGTCTGTGGCTCGGCTGAGTTCAGCAAGGACATAGCCAGGTGCTTACTGTGCGCAGGCCTCACTGAGGACTCCTATTTCCTCTTCTAGCCCTGGCCTCCCTTCCAAAGCCTAGGCTACTGGGACCCAGGAAGGAGCACAGACTGGAATCAGAAGACATGGAGTCCAGGCCTGGTCCTGCTGCTCATTTGCCAGGTAACCTTGGGCAAGTGTCTTTACTGCTCAGAACCTCTACTTCTCATCTGCCCCATGAGGTTAATCACTCCTCTGGCCTCCTACTATGTGGAAGGAGGACAGGCTGTAGGGACCCTGAGGAAGCGAGCAACCAGCCTGGGAGTCAGGGAAGACTCCTCAGAGGAAGCCAAGTCCAGGCTGAGCCCCATGAGGAGTAGGAGTTGGGCAGGGGAAGATTCAGGAGGAGCTTCCCTGGCCCCTCCAATTAGAGGATCTAATGGGGGCTCCAGCTGCGGCCTCAGCACCATCTCAGATTAGGGGCTCCTGAGTGTGTAGGGAAGGACACAGGAGAGGCTAAGAGTTCTTTGGAGGAGAATTCTACCTTTCCTTCTGTGCCATGAGCCTGACACATGAAGGTCTTCGGTTCTATGACTTCACCATGTCCTGAGAGCAAGGTGGGGCCCTGGACTGTCTTTGTATTGGCCCCAAGCCTTTCCTGCTGTGAACAGCTTCATTCTCAGTCCCCTTTCCTGGCTCAAGAATTGAGCCTAGCAAAAGAAGAGGCATGGGAAGGAAATGCCCCTCCCTCCTTCTGCAGGCAGCCACTCAGCCTGTGCCTTCAGTTCGGTGCCCTGGTGACAGTTGCTATGGAGATCTAAAGATAGAGCAGGAGTCAGGAGACCTGGGTCCCTCTCCCAGCTTGTCCCACTGAGCGGCTGCCGATCCCAGTCCACCCACCCCAGGAACCCGGCACCCCCATCCCAGGAACCCAGTGCCCCTGGGCAGCACACTGCAGTTAATGAATTCTGCTTTCCACAGCCTGGGCTCCAGCATGCTGCACCAGCTTGGGCTAACTACAGGCAGTCCCAGAATTGGAATACTAAGCCATGGAATCTTGGAGTTAGACTTTTATAGTCATAGAAGTGTACCCCTCACCATATCAAAGCTGAAAGTTCAGGACTCTAAGAAACATACAGTGTGACAGACTTATTGTATACACGGGAAACTGAAGCCCAATGAGACTAAATGACTTGCCCAGGGTAAAACAGTCCATGGCAGAGCCAGCACTAGAAGCCTCCTAGCTTCAACCTCATGTGCCAGTTCGGCACCAGTGGTTTTCAAACTGCGCTCCACAGGAAACAAGCGTTCTTTGCATAGCAGCAGTGAAAGGACAGCTCCAGATGGATCCCCAGACCCCCCTTCAACCAGAGCAGTTCCATTTTCATCCCATTTGTATATTGGGGTTTCGAAGTATTTTTATTTGTAGAAAAGGATTTCCCTATCCTGCTCAGAAAAATGGCAACAAATCTCTCTGCTGTGT
The DNA here is from genome assembly GCF_001698545.2 of Rhinopithecus bieti. Taxonomy (NCBI): domain Eukaryota; kingdom Metazoa; phylum Chordata; class Mammalia; order Primates; family Cercopithecidae; genus Rhinopithecus; species Rhinopithecus bieti. The sequence continues at coordinate 1,894,113 of NW_016806071.1, forward strand.
CCCATTTAATAAATAATTCTGACACACAGCTGGGGGATGGTGCCAGAGGTTTCAAACTGCTTCACAGGCAGAGTTCCAGGGTCAGAGAGCTGGAGTGCTGTGTGTGACCTTCTCCCAGAAGCGTGGGCACAGGAGCGTGTTAAAGGCCTGAAAAGACCAGTGGCAAAGAAACTCCTTTCATTTTGTCTAACCCAGAGTTTCTCAAGCTTATTTAACTATAGAACACTTTTCTATGGGTTTCGTAGCCTCTTTCTAGCACAGCATAATGAGTGGGAAAGGCCCTGACTGAGAGTCAAAGATTCTGAGCAGGAACCGTGATCTCTTCCTGCCTAGCCTGTGACTTGAGCAAGATACTTTTCCTCTCCCCAGACCTCTGAGGTCTGTGATTTTCCCTCCACCCTTTCCTCTCCCTCAGTTTGCACATCCTATTGACTCAGCTGCAAATAGCGGGGGCCTGTCAGGAGCCTGACTCTGTTCAGACACGAGGGAAACAACAGCACACCAGGCAGATGCAGTTATGTCCAGTGCGGAACTTACAGCCTAGCAAGGAAGGCAGAAGTTCAACCTGTAATTCTAAAAGGGATAGATGTCATGGAAAGGGAAGTGTGGAGTGCTGGGAGAGTGGATGGCAGGGGCTTTAGCCCAGTCTAGGGAAAGGCCAGGGGCACACCACTGCCACCAGAGATAGAGGCTTCAAAAGCTTCCAAGTCACTCTTATTAAGAGTGTTGCCGGCCCTGGTGGCTCACACCTGTAATCCCAGCACTTTGGGAGGCTGTGGCAGGTGGATTTCCTGAGCCCAGAAGTTTGAGGCCACCCTGGCCAACATGACAAAACCCTGTCCCTACAAAAAAAAAAAGATTAGCCCGGTGTGGTGGTATGCCCTATAGTCCCAGCTACTTTGGAGACTGAGGTGGGAGTATTGCTTGAGCCAAGGAGGTCAAGGCTGCAATGACTGTGATTGAGCCACTGCACTCCAGTCTGTGTGACAAAGCAAGACCCTGTCTCAAAATAATAATAATAATAAAACCAAAAAGAGTGTTAAGGGGGTCTCCACTTAAGGAGTAGAGAGTTCGAGGCAGTTCTCTTATCTCTGTCCTTGTCTCGTTTTAGATGTATGATGTTTAGATATTAGACAAGGCCGCCCAGTGGTAACCACCTAGAATGTGTTGGCCTCCTCTTCCCCTCACTCCGTGTAGGTTCTGTGCAGCCTGGCTGCTGGTGGGATCTCTTATCATGGGACATTGGTGAGGACCCAGCCATGCCCTTGGTGCCAAGAAGCCTAAAGGATTTCTGTCACCTGGAAACCTGAGAGTGCGGGGCCGGGTGCTGTGCCCCACAGGGTGTTGAGCAAGCCCAAGAAGAAGAGTGTGGGGTGTGGGGTGTGAATTCAGACCTCTCAGAGGTGGGGGTGGTTCCCGTCAGCTGCTGTTCCTTTGATGATGCCCACTGCGTGTTGTGGGAGGCGTGACCACCGTGTGATGTTGCAGTGAGAGAAGGGAGGCTTAGGAGCTAAACATGATACACAGGCATGAAGAGGTCAACCAGGTGTCCGCGATCTGTGAGCCAGACACAGCTCTCTTCGTGTGTGCATCCCAAGCTTCAGGAAGGCAGCAGCTACTAGAGGGCCTGGGGACAGATTCTTGTTAGCAGAAGTGGCGATGACTTTAGCTCAGCCCTCACCATGTTTACCAGTGTCGCTTCTGCGATCCCCTCATGGGGCTCCCAGCTCCCAGTCTGCATGCCACCTCCATGCCGAGACCAGACCAATTTTCCCTACACACAAATCCGGGCCTGTCACTCCCCTGCTTGAAATCCTTCCCTATCTCCCTGTGGCCTTGGGGTACGGCCTCTCTGCTCTGCCACCTCTCCAGAGTTTTTCTATGCCGCCGCCCGCTCACACACACCTCTCAGGCTCCAAACATGTTCTCTTGCGTCAGCCCATCCCTTACACTAGCTGCTTCCTCTGCCTCGCCAGCCTCCCACCTTCCCATCTCCCACTCACCTTTTTTGCCTCCTCATCTTCTGAGGTCTCAGCTCAGTGCCACTTCCTCTGGGGAGCCTCGCCTGTGTCTTCCACTCCAGCTTGGTCAGTGAGCAGAGGGGCTTGTGTGCTTTTCTGTCGCTGCACCCGTCAGTCTCATCTGCATGTGGGCATGAGGGCTGGCCCATTGCACCCCTGACAGGAGAGGATGCTCAGCACTTCCTGAATGGCGAATACCTGAGCGATAAACAACTCATGATCAGGAAGTGCTTTCCAGGTGGCAAAATGTGTTTCCTCTACTTTGAAGCACAGAATCTTCATCAATATGCATGCTATTTTATTACCCCAATTTACTGATGAGGAAACTAAGCTTCTGAGACTTCAAGCAATTTTCCAAGGTCATGTAGGGGTACACAAGTTCCAGCATGTTGTGATTGTTGTAAAGGTTATGTGTGACACATGAGTGCACCCAGAAATGTGTATAAAGATTGTTATTGATGGCCAGGCGTGGTGGCTCATGCCTGTAATCCCAACACTTTGGGAGGCCGAGGTGGGCGGATCACCTGAGGTCAGGAGTTCGAAACCAGCCTGGCCAACATGGTGAAACCCCATCTCTACTACAAATACAAAAATTAGCTGGGTGTGGTGGCGCACACCTGTAATCCCAGCTACTTGGGAGGTGAAGCAGGAGAACTGCTTACACCCAGGAGCCGAGGTTGAAGTGAGCCACTGCACCACCGCACTCCAGCCTGGGCGACAGAGTGAAACTCAGTCTCAAAAAAAAAAAAAAAAAGAAAAGGTTTTTATTGCTGCATTCTCTGAAATAGCAAAGAATAAAAAAACTGCCTGTAGATACAGCAATTAAAGTGAACTCCATCCACATGTACCAATATAGACGAAGTCCTAAAAATATAATAACTGAGTGAAATGTACATTATGAAAGGATAGCTACAGGGAGATACCTGTACTTGGAAACTGTAAAAACCTAAAATAATGCTAAATGCTCATGAAGAGACAGAGACCAGCTTCAAGGATACTGGTGGCCTGTGGTGATAGGTAGAAGAGAATGAGATGGGGTGATGGAGCTTTTAGCCGTATCTGTATTTGTATTTTACCGTAAAAATGCTTGACATAAACATGACAAAATATGAACACCTGGTAAATCTGGGCAATGAGTTCCCCAATGTCTGCTGTATTATTTTCTGCCTTTTTCTGTTTTTCAAATAGTTCCATAATTAAAGATTTAAAAAAATCAAATGTGCTTGTTCAATGCTCTCTAGAAACTAGGGGCTTAGAAACATTCACTTTCTCCTACCTCGGAACAGACTATGCCCCTTTATCCTCCCAGACATTTTAGCCATTCACTGAAGATCATTTCTGAGCACCAACTGTGTTCCAGGCCCCGTTCTAGGTGCTGGAGACACAGCAGTACATCGTATAAATCATTCCCAGTCTTCATAGCTGATGGGCTGTTCCCTCTACTTTTCCCTCTTTCTCATAAACTCAAACCAGAATGACTTGCCAAGCACCACACTGTTGGCCTATTTTTTTTTTTTTTTTTTTGTCTTTTTTTTTTTCCTTTTGTGGAGAACGGGGTCTCGCTGTATTACCCAGGCAGGTCTCGAACTCCTGGGCTCAAGCTATCCTCCCGCCTCTGCCTCCCTGAGAGCTGGGATTACAGGCGTGAGCCACCGCGCCCGGCCTGGCCTATTTTTTTTCTTTATTTTTTTGTTGTTTTGCTTCCCTTTGTCAATGAGGCAGACCTAGGTTTGAGTCTCTTACTGATCCTGTGTCCCATGGAAGTAACTTGGCCTCGGTGAACCTCAGTTTGCTCATCTATAAAATGGGAATGGTAGCGCTGTCTCCTTGGGTTGTGTGAGGATGAGGGAAATGCGTAAACCCCAAACACAGCACCTGGCACGGAGTGGGTGTGAGATCCCGTTCCCACTTCTTTCTCCCTCCCCAGCAGTGCCCGACTCATGGTTGACCTCTGAGGACAGCGTTTATTTCCAGACTTTCAGTATGAAGAACTCTCCTTTTTATTGTTTTTCCCATGCTTTGAAAGATTTTGATCCCAAATTGCATGTTTTAAGTCATTATTAGTGACATTTTTTATTAATGAAAGACACAGATAGCTGCCCCTCAGAGTTTCTGATGTGTACATCCAGCTGGGAGCTGCAGAGTTTGCCATAATTCCAGCCAGAGGCAAAGGAGCTCAGCAGTGTGTGTGGCCCAGGGGCCCAAGGAGGGGAAACAGGTGCATCTTACTCTGTTTCTTTTTTTTAATGGACCATAAGTCGTGGAAGCTGCTGAGGTTACCCAGGTAGTTGCTGCTTTCACAGGGGGTCACTGACCGATGGGCTGGAGGCTGAGGTTTGGGTGCCAGGGTCTAATGTGGGGCCCCACGTTGGCCTCATCCCACAGGGCTCACTCCAAACAGATGTCACACACCAATGCCACGCAGAAGAGCGTGGGTTCACGTAGAGGGAGGTGGGAAAGCTGTCTCCATGCAGGTCCCACAGGCTCTGGCTGGAGACCACCACATTGTCCTGCCCCTGGCTCCCGATGCTAACAGAGCAGACTAGCTTGTAGTGGGGTGGGGTGACACTCTTGACCTGGTCCCAGCACTCAGAATCACGGCCAGGTGGGCACACTGAGCTGGCTGGTGGGCCTCACCAGCCAGCTTAGAAAGCAGGTGAGCTGTATCAGCTCCTCTGTCCAGGTGCAGGGGCACTTAACCTCCAGCCTGGCTGACTCCAAGGGAACCTGGAAGGAGAGGGAGGTGGTGGTGGTGGTGGTGGAAGGGTGTATTTGCAACAAGCAGAGCATTTGGCACATTAGGCTTGAAGCCTAATGTGTTGAACACAGAACTCTGAGTTGGAACATAGGATTTCGAACAATGGGAGGGAAAATGGAATGCAGGCCCTGGAACACAAGAAAACAGCTTTATAAACTGTAGAGTGTGTGTATATGACAGAGATTAACCTAGCTTCCAAGTGGCTGAGGCCCATGACCCTCAGTCCCCTCCCTCTTGCTGCATCCCCAGGCCACAGGCCCATACCTCCTCCTGGAAGATGCTGATGAGCCACTGGTGACTCAGCTAGAGCTGCAACCGTGTTCTCAAAGCTGTCTGTTTCTATAAAAATGAAAATGAATATCAAGGTAGACAGCATTTGCTGAGTGTCTACTGGGCACCAGGCTGTAAAATGTTACTGTTTTAGGCTGCGTTTGCCCCAAAGCTGATGCTGAGCAAGGATGTGGGTGAAAGAAGTTTATGTGGAGGTGCTTCAGGGAAGCATGGTGAGGAAGTCATGGGGAAAGACAATGAAGGGCATGTGGATGGGCAGGCTACCACTGGTGGCACCTGGAGCTCATCCTGCTGGGACCCTGCCAAGAGACCGTGTGGAACATGCCTCAGTGATCCCACCGAGGGATGGAGAAGCTGGGACATTTATGCACCAACAACCAGACTCCCTTATTGGCTGAGAGCATGAACTCCTGGCATTTTGGCTTCCTGTGGGCGAGTCAAGTGCTTGGCAGCCAAAGAAGCCCCCAGGCAGAGACACACAGGAAGCCATCAGTGCACACAGAAAGTTCCCGCAGTTACCTCCAGTGGGCAGAGGGATATGGATAGCACATCAACAGTGTCTACTACGTCACTTTGCTTAATTCTCACAATCTTTAGAGATCAGCAGTTTCTTTATTTTATAGGCAAAGAAATTGGTTAGCAAGAGGTAAAGGAGCTAGCGGAGAAAGTGGTGTTGTTGTATGAGGGCAGGGCTCGATACTGTGTCCCCTCCCCACCCCATGACCCCATCTAGTGTGATGTCTGGCTGGCCACAGTGTGGAGGCAGTGTCTGTTGAAGGAAGGGGTGAGCTGGTGGAAGCCGTGTGACTGTGAGTTGGTGACCACTCTTCTGTCAGATGAAGATGCTGATTCTTTCCTCCCAGGGCTGCTTTGTGGAGTAGAGGAGATTGTGTGAACCAAGTGTTCAGCTCAGTGCCTGGCCCACAGGGGAGTGTCCGTGAATGTTAATTCCCTTCCCCTGCCTCCCTCTAAGGGGACGATACGGTTTGGCTGTGTCCTCATTCAAGTCTCGACTTGAATTGTATCTCCCAGAATTCCCGTGTGTTGTGGGAGGAACCCAGGGGGAGGTCGTTGAATCATGGGGGCCAGTCTTTCCTGTGCTATTCTCATGGTAGAGAATAACTCTCATAAGATCTGATGGTTTTATCAGGGGTTTCCACTTTTGCGTCTTCCTCATTTTCTCTTGCCACCACTAGGTAAGAAGTACCTTTCGCCTCCCGCCATGATTCTGAGGACTACCCAGCCACATGGAGCCGTAAGTCCAATTAAACCTTTTCTTCCCAGTCTCAGGTATGTCTTTATCAGCAGCATGAAAACGGACTAATACAGTAGTTTGGTACCAGTAGAGTGGGACATTGCTGAAAAGATACCCGAAAATATGGAAGTGACTTTGGAACTGGATAACAGGCAGAGGTTGGAACAGTTTGGAGGCCTCAGAAGAAGACAGGAAAATGTGGGAAAGTTTGGGAACTTCCTAGAGATTTGTTGAAATGGCTTTGCCCCCAAAATGCTGATAACGGTTATAAACAATAAGGGGTCCAGTCTGACGGTAGTTCCTCAGACCGAGATGAGGAACTTGTTTGGAAACTGGAGCCGTGGAACTCTTGTTATGTTTAGGCCAAAGAGACTGGAGATTTTGCCCCTGCCCTAGGAGATTTTTGGTGGAAACTTTGGACTTTGAAGAAGATGGATTTAGGTTGTCTGGCGGGAGAAATTTCTTAAGGGCAGAAAAAGCTTTCAAGAGATGACTTGGGTACTGTTAAAAGCATCCCATTTTAAAAGGGAAACAGAGCATAAAAGTTTGGAAAATTTGCATCCTGATGATGCAGTAGAAAAAACTTTTTTTTTTTTTTTGGAAACGGAGTCTTGCTCTGTTGCCCAGGCTGGAGTGCAGTGGCGCAATCTAGGCTCACTGCAACCTCCACCTCTTGGGTTCAAGCGATTCTCCTGCCTTATAATTTTTTGTAATTTTAGTACAGATGGGGTTTCACCGTGTTAACCAGGATGGTCTCGATCTCCTGACCTCATGATCCACCTTCCTCAGCCTCCCAAAGTCCTGGGATTATAGACATGAGCCACCACTTCCAGCCAAAAAACCATTTTTTTAGGAGAAATTCAAGCCACAGAAATTTGCATAAGTAGCAAGGAGCCTAATGTTAATCCCCAAGACCTTGGCAAAAATGTCTCCAGGCCATGTCAGAGAACTTCACGGCAGCCTCTTCCATCACAGGCCCAGAAGCCCAGGAGGAAAAACTGGTTTCATGGGCTGGGCCCAGTGTCCTCGTGCTGTGTGCAATCTAGGGACATGGTGCCCTACCCAACTGCTCCAGCCACGGCTGAAAGGGGCCAACGGACATCTTGGGCTGTGGTTTCAGAGAGTGGAAGCCCCAAGCCTTGGCAGCTTCCATGTGGTGTTGAGCCTATGGGTGCACAGAAGTCAAGAATTGAGGTTTGGGAACCTCTGCCTAGATTTCAGAAGATATATGGAAACGCCTGGATGCACAAGCAAAAGTTTGCTGCAGGGGCAGGACCCTCATGGAGAACCTCTGCTAGGGCAGTGTGGAAGGGAAATGTGGGGTTGGATCCCCCACCAAGACCCTACTAGGGCACTGCCTAGTGGAGCTGTGAGAAGAGAAGAGTGGCTGTCCTCCAGACCCAGCATGGTAGATCCATCGACAGCTTGCACCATGCACCTGGACAAGCCGCAGACACTCAAAGCCAGCTCTTGAAAGCAGCTGAGAGGGAGGCTGTATGCTGCAAAGCCACAGGGGCAGAGCTGCCCAAGACCATGGGACCCACCTCTTACATCAGTGTGACCTGGATGTGAGACCTAGAGACAAAGGAGATCATTTTGGAGCTTTAAAATGTGTCTGCCCTGCTGGATTTCAGACTTACATGGCCCCGAAACCCCCCCTTTTTTTGGCATTTTCTCCCATTTGGAACACCTGTATTTACCCAATGCCTGTACCCCCATTGTATCTAGGAAGTAACTAGCTTGCTTTTGATTTTACAGGCTCATAGGCAGGAGGGACTTGCTTGTCTTAGATGAGACTTTGGACTGTGGACTTTTCGGTTAATGCTGAAATGAGTTCAGACTTTGAGGGACTATTGGAAAGGCATGATTGGTTTTGAAATGTGAGGACATGAGATTTGGAGGGGCTGTGGCAGAATGATATGGTTTGGCTGTGTCTCCATTTCAATCTCAACTTGAAGTATATCTCCCAGAATTCCCACGTGTTGTGGGAGGGACCCAGGGGGAGGTAACTGAATCATGGGGCCAGTCTTTCAAACCCTACTATTCTTGTGATAGTGCATAAGTCTCACGAGATCTGATGGGTTTATCAGGAGTTTCCACTTTTGCTTCTTCCTCATTTCTTTTGCCGCCACCATGTAAGAAGTACCTTTTGCCTCCTGCTATGATTCTGAGTCTTCCCCAGCCATGTGGAACTATAAGTCCAATTAAACCTCTTTTTTTGGCCAGGCGCGTTGGCTCACACCTGTAATCCCAGCACTTTGGGAGGCTGAGGTGGGTGGATCACCTGAAGTCAGGAGTTTGAGACCAGCCTGGCCAACATAGCAAAAACCCATCTCTGCTAAAAAAATACAAAAATTAGCCAGGCATGGTGGCATGTGCTTATCATCCCAGCTACCCAGGAGGCTGAGGCAGGAGAATCACTGGAACCTGGAGGCAGAGGCTGCAGTGAGCCGAGATCACGCCACTGCACTCCAGCCTGGGCAACAGAGCAAGACTCCATCTCATAAATAAATAAATAACACTTTTTTTTCCCAGTCTTGGGTATGTCTTTATCAGCAGCATGAAAACGGACTAATGCAGGGGAGCTGGGGTGTTTGACAAGAAGCAAACCTTCCTGCCCAGTTCAGTGATCCCTGGCCCTCTGGATAAATGGATCTTTTCCTCGAGGGAATCTCCAGAATATCTCTACTGGCTCTGTCCAGCCAACCCTGAAGCCTGTCCAAGTTCCCCCATGGTAATGCCACAAAGCCCAGCACCAGCCTGCCTTACTCTGGGTTCCTCCAGGGAAGAATGCCTCGCCCCTGCCCCCTCATATTTCCCACCTTGCCTTGAAGAGCTGCTTACAACTTGCAGTGCCTGCTTCCTCCCCTCCCTTCATTCCTCCACCCACTGCAGCCTGGCATCCACTCCCCGTCTCCACCCCATGTGCTCCCGATAAGGTCCCTGCTGTTCAGAGCTCATTTGTCAGCAGCATTTGAGGCAATGGTCAATTCCTTGCTTTCTGGGCTGCAGTTTCCTCGATGGGATAATAATTCCTACCTCAGTTGCTTGTTCTGGGGACTAAATAAGTCATTCATGCAGGTATTCAGCAAACATTCCTGAACACCTGCTTCTGTGCAGGTTTTCTGCTGGGTTCTTGAGGACCCTGACTCAAGGTGTCCACCACCTCTGGGGGGCTGCAGATGCTGTCAGAACAAATGTGAAAGGTCTGGTGCTCGGTCTGCTACCCAGCAGAACTCAGTGAGTGTGGGCTTCTGTCTTTTCTTTCTGCTCTCTCTGGGCCCATTTCCACAGCCAGCAAAGGGGGTAGGAAGAGGAGGTTGGACTTGCTCTCTGGAGTCCCCTCTAGCTCTGCTAGTCCAGAGCTTAGGCACACCCTTCTCACTGAGCCCTTCCCTCTCTCTCTGAGCTCCCTGGTGAGCCTGTGAACAGCAGGAGGCCCAGGGGACTGGGTGTGGCAGCTCCTCTGTGTCTGGGCTTTTCAAGCTCCAGCTTGGCTGGCCCCCTTTCCTGATGGAGGACCTGTTGAGGGAGCACTGCTCCCCTGACCGGAATGACCAGCAGCCTGAGGGGAAACACAGGTGGGCAGGTTGGAGGCGGGAGAAACCCAGGGCTCTTAATGAAGGAGCCTCTGTGGGGTCTTGGCCCCAGCTGCCTGCCTCTCCAGACATCTGCAGCCCACGGCCCTCATCTGCACCCCAGCTCAGACCTCTTCCTCTCCACCAACGAGGCTCCCATGCGTAGAATTAACACTGTGGTAAGAACACAGGTTTTGGAGCTGGTCAGACATAGATTCAAATCTCCACTCTGCCATTGAGCTAGTTGTGTGATTTTGGGTAAATCACTTAATTTCTCTGAACTGCAGTTTCTTTTTATTTTATTTTATTTTTTTTCTTGAGACAGAGTCTCTCTCTGTTCCCCAGGCTGGAGTGCAGTGGCGCCATCTTGGCTTACTGCAACCTCTGTCTCCTGGATTCAAGCAATTCTCCCTGCCTCGGCCTCCCAAGTAGCTGGGATTATAGGCGCCTGCCACCAGGCCCGGCTAATTTTTGTATTTTTAGTAGAGATGGGGTTTCACCATGTTGGCCAGGCTGGTCTCGAACTCCTGACCTTAAGTGAACTGCCCACTTCAGCCTCCCAAAGTGCTGGGATTACAGGCATGAGCCACTGCCCCTGGGGCCAGAACTGCAGTTTCCACATTTGTAAGATGTGGATGTTTTCATTCCTTCTCTCAACAGGTATCTGTAGAGCACTTAGTCTGTGCCACATGCTGCAACACAATGGTGAACAAAACGCAGTTCTCTGCCCTCCCGGTGTTTAAGCTGATAGCAAAGCTGATAGAGAAGACAGATAGCAAACCAGGGGTATCAAGCAGGGTGATACTGCCCCTGGGGGAGTGTTTGGAAATAGTGGGGGATGCTAATGCCTCCCCACACAGCTATGGGGATTAAATGCGATAATGTGCAAAAGTATCACGCATTGAGCCTTGCACATAGTAGATACTCAATAGATGCTGGTTGAATAAGTAAAATGAATAAAAGCCATTCTCTCTGAGCCCTAGTCACCAAATAGTGAAATGGAGCTGGTAATTCTTACCTTGCAAAGGTGTTATACAGATCTTAATTTAAACTAATGAATGTTTAAATAGAGCTTCCCACATGACCATGTGCTCTTCTTCCAAACCCTCTACATTTTTACCTCATTGTTCCCATTTTACAGATGAGGAAACTGAGATATAGAGCACAGGTTAAGAAACTTGCCCAAGGTTACCTAGTTTGGATATGGTTGGATATGAGTGTGCCTGGCAAACAGTAGGAGTTCAATATTTGCTTTATTGTGGAGCAGGAAGTGTTAGGCTTGGTATCCAGGGCAAGGCAGGGCACTGTGGAAGGCTTCTGTGCTGAATTCTTGTTAGTCCCTAGAGCTGGTTGTGAATGAGTAGCCGAGGGGAGTTAGGGAGGGGTGGAGTGTGATGGGAAGGATGAGAAGGAGTGAGGATGGGAAGGCCCACAGGCAAAAAGGCAGCAGCAAAATATCCCAGCCAACTTCCTGAGGTCGGGGTCCTGGGACAGCCATTCCAGCAAGGAAGGGCACAGGGCAGCTTCCGTTCTGTAAACCGTGAACTTCCTCCATGTACCTTGGCTTGCTGAAGGCCCCAACTTGGCCAAAGCAGCAAGATTAATTGGTGGTCAAAGGAGTGGGAGGAGAGACTGGACCAGCAAGAGGCTTCCTGTGTCTATCTCCCCACCCTGCTGCCTCCTGGCCCTGCCGATCCTCTTTCAGGACCCTCTTCCATCAGTCTCCCCTGGCGGCCCCACCTGGTGGCTCAGAGGACCAGCATTGCAGCTGGACAGTCCTGGATTTGAATCCTGATTCTGCCACTTAGAGGATGTGGGGTCCTGGGCAGTTACTTCACCCAGTTTCTTCATCTGTGCAATGGGCAGTGGTGGTCTCTATTCAGAGGGTCATGATGAAGATTAAATGCCCTCTGCAAAGTGCTTAGTGAAACCTCAGCCCCGTCCACGGCCCCTCTAGTCAATGCTCGGGTTGCTGTGGTAGCACTCATCCACTTGTGAACACACGGACACCTACTGGTGCACAGTGCTTTACAGTTTACAAAGGACTTTTGCCTTCTGGATCTTGCATCAGTCCTCATGGCAGCCCAGCAAGGTACTTTACACATGCGAAACTGAGGCCCAGAAGGGTAAGCGAGTGAGTTGCCCCAGGTTATGCAGCAAGTCAGATGTGGAATGAGAATCCAAACCCTGCTCCTTCCACAAAACCATGGGCAGGAACAGTGGCCAGTGCTGCCGGGAACACTCACATCTCACAGAGCTAGGAGGGGCAGGCAGCTCCCACGAGGGGCCATTCTTTGCCTGACCCCCAGCGCTCACCCTGCCCCAGCTTTGGAAGCAGCCTCAGATCCCTCATCTGTGATGTGGGGACAGTACTCTCTGCAGGGTTGGAGGCTCAGCGAGATAGGGTGTGGAAGGGCCCAGAGCTAGGGGTGGGGGTCAAAATGGCAGCAATTCTGGCCCCCTTCTTACTTTCTTCCCACTGGCCCAGGAGGCTGTGAAGGTCACGCCCTTGTCCAAGGCCTCTTGGCACATCTTGTCCTTGGCCAGTCTGGACTTCCAGGACGTCACTCCTGGCATGTGATCGTCACATCCCAGCCTTTGGGAACGGGAACTGAGCAGAGAGACTGTGAGAGAAATTGAGGGACTCAGAGAGAGGGGAGGGAGGGGGACACGGCATCCTCATCCTCCTCTTGGTACAGTCCCATCCCTAGGGCGGGCTGTGAGGAGCCAGCAGGAACCCATGGGCTGCATCCCAGTCCATCAACAGCCTTGGCTCCATCGAGGCCGCCGCCCACCTCCCTTGCTGTCAGCTTTCCACCTTTCTGTGTGGTCCTTCACCCCTCTCTCTCCTGTATTCCTGCCCTGTTTCTCCTTCCCCTTCTCCATCATGTAGGGACCCCCACCCCACTCACACACACACTCACGTCTACTGTGCTGACCCCATGGCTGTCTACCAGGCTCTGGCAGAGGAGGTCTGGAGGTAACAGGCACCACATGAGCAGAGAGTGAGGAGTGTTTCCCGAGGACCCTGCCTCCTGGCCTCTGCATAGGGCCTCTACTCATGGAAAACTCCACCCAAGTCCCCAGGGCCCTTGTCAAGGGAGAGATGTGGCTCCTGGGGCCCAGCCAGGAATCCCCAGGGGTGGAGTGGCCTTCCTGCTCCTGCCCTCTGCCACACCCTCAGGTCAGCCGAGACCTCTGTAGACAAGGAGGTGTTAGGCAGCACCTTGCTATCCCCTGGGCACCACCCCTGGACCCAGGAACCAGTGACAGGATACAGATATGAAGACAAAACATGTTTAGAGAGAGCCTCAGCTATAGAGGTGCACCCTTGGAGACCTCCACAGACATGCACAGAGGTATGCAGATGTGTACCCCAGAGCCGTGTGAACATCTGTACTCACAGCTCCACACACTCAGGCACAGATCTGTACACCAGCAGAACCTGTGTACCCATGGAATAGATGTGCACTTGTAAAGATAGATGTGTCCATATGAAGAGACACACACATAGTTCCTGTGATACTCACACACACAGCTGTGACATTTGCATTTAGACATGGACATTCACTCAGAAATCTTTGTATATATCCAGAGGGAGAAATAGACACATATGCATCTGGATACATGCAGATCTAGTTATACATCCCTAGATGTATAGAGAGACGTGTATATACTGAGACAGTACTGTGTGATCCAGGCGTGTGCACAGAGATGGATACATGTACAAGGAAGCAGGTATGAATGCAATGATGGGTGCAGTGGCACAAGGCGTATTTTTTTTTTTTTTTTTTTT
>NW_016806071.1:1907938-1917848 GCF_001698545.2 Rhinopithecus bieti
TTTTTTTTTTTTTTTTTTTTTTTTTTTGAGGTGGAGTCTCACTCTGTCGCCCAGGCTGGAGTGCAATGACACGATGATCCTGGCTCACTGCAACCTCCACCCCTTGGGTTCAAGTGATTTTCCTGCCTCAGCCTCCCGAGTAGCTGGGATTACAGGTGCTCACCACCACGCCCAGCTAATTTTCGTATTTTTAGTAGAGACAGGGTTTTGCCATGTTGGCCAGGCTGGTCTTGAACTCTTGACCTCAGGTGATCTGTCCACCTTGGCCTCCCAAAGTGCTGGGATTACAGGTGTGAGCCACTGCACCCGGCCACACAAGGCATATTCACAAGCAGAGGACAGTCACCCACAGAAAGACTACTATACTTAGTGCCTAGTGCATAGATATTAAGATGGGATCATGCACCCAAGGAAACAGCAAGACCAGATGATGAAACATACACCCAGAGATGGGTGCACATATGCGCACAGTGCCAGAAATGGGCACACACAGCATCAGCCCCCTGCGCCCGGACAGCATCCATCCCAGGAGCACACTCACAACCTCCTGGAGAGCCCTGGGCCTACTAGCTCCAGTGTGCTGAAGAGCCAGCCATAGAGAGAAGGGGTCATGACATACCACAAGAGCCCTGGAAGTTTGAGGGTGGGTCCTCAGGGCTTGGCCATGGGAGTCAGCACAGCAGGACACTGGCAGGCACCCATATTGACTCATCTTGTGGGTGGCTCAGGCACTCCCTAATGCCCCTAGCAGGCAGACGGCCTTTGTTCCCTCTCTACCACCTCCCCTGGGGACCAGGAGAGAAGTCACAGCCAGGCTGCTGATTGGAGGGAGGGGCAGCCAGGCAGCAGGAGGCCCCACCCAGCGGTGACTTCATGGAGAGATGGGTTCGAAAGAAAAAATACAAGAAGACTTGAGGTCTTCAATGAGGTTGGTGCATTCCGAACTTATTATACAATGTGGTGGCACAGGTCTCCACATTCCCCACCTGCTGGCCCCTTCAATCCTTATCATGCCCTGCAGGTAGACACTGCTCTCCTCATTTCACCGATGAGGAACCAGAGGCCTAGAGAGACCAAGTAATTCGCCCAAGGCCACGTAGCTAGTAACTGCCAGAGCTGTGATTTGAACTGATGTGGTCTGGGTTCTGGGCGCTCGTGCTGAACCGCTATACCAGGCCACCCTGCCATTCCATCCAGCAGGTGCTATAGTCTGAATAGCTGCCCCAAAATTCATGAAATCCCAACCTCCACGGTTCTGGTATTAGGCGGCAGGGCCTTTGGGGAGGTGATGGGATTAGCACCCTTATAAAATAGGCCCATGGGAGCTTGCTCACCCCTTCCACCATGTGAGGACATGGCAAGAAGCCATCTGTGAGCCAGGAAATGGGCCCTTACCAGACAGAATCTGTTGGCACCTTAAACTTGGACTCCCAGCCTCCAGAACGGGGAGAAGTAAATGTCTGTTGCTGATAAGCCACCCACTCTATAGCATTTTGTCATGTCAGCCCACATGGACTCAGCAGGGTTAAAAGCAGATTTTGAACACATATGAACATGGGTTCACATTGACAAAGACACTTCCTAGTGGTGCATCCCTGAGTAGTTCAATCCACGGATGGCTGCTGAGCACTTAGGAGCACTAGGGAGGCAATGGAGATGGACATAAGGGAGAGGATGCGCTCTGGGCCAAACTTTGTGCAGAGCAGAAGGCCAGAAGGCCAAGAATATCCTCGGAAAAACCAACCAGCTAGGGTGCAGGTGTCCTGTCTGTGCTAGAGGTGCACCCAGAGAGGAGGAACTCTCCCAGCTTGGGGTGGGGTCAAGATAACCCCTTGGAGGAGGTGACAACTGTTTTAAAGGTTCTGAGTCCACCAAGGGACAGTGGGGCAGAAAGCAGGGCAATGCAGGCTCAGGGCACAGTGCATGCAGAGAAGTGAGGGAAATGTCAGGGGGCCAGGGGACAAAGTCTGAGACGTGTTGGGGAGGTGACCTGAAGGAGTATGAATGCCAAAAAGAGGACTTTGGATTTTAGCCTAAGCGGAAGAATGACATGATCAGATTAGTATTTTATTTTATTTTATTTTATTTATTTATTTACTTTATTTTTTTAAGACAGAGTCTTGCTCTGTCACCCAGGCTGGAGTGCAGCGGTGCGATCTCAGCTCACTGCAACCTCCGACTCCCAGGTTCAAGTGATTCTCCTGCCTCAGCCTCCCGAGTAGCTGAGATTACAGGTGCCCACCACCATGCCCAACTAATTTTGTATTTTAGTAGAGACAGGGTTTCACCATGTTGGCAAGGCTGGTCTTGAACTCCTGACCTCAAGTGATCTGCCTGCCTCAGCCTCGCAAAGTGCTGGGATTACACGTGTGAGCCACCATGCCTGGCCCAGATTAGCATTTTAGAAAGCTCACAGGATGGGACAGGGCAGCAAGTAGTAGAATGTGGTTTTAGGGTGGGCAGGGAGCAGGTAGGAGCAGAGATACCCAGGCCAGTGAGGAGGCTGCTGAAATCATGCAGGAGAGATGGCGAACAGGTAGTCATGGCTTCAGATGCCATTTCAAAGGCAGAAGTGGTGACTAAGCTCAAGTGTGACCAATGGGTGTGGGAGTGAGGGGAAAGGAAGTTGGGGCAGGCTCCTACATTGCTGGCTTTATGGGTTGGCTGCACCACTACCTAAAACAGGAACCATCAGAGGAGAAGCAAGTTTGGTGTTGGGGACAGTGACTAGTTTAGTTTGGGTGGGAGCTGTTGATTTTGGGGGACCCAGGGGCCACTATGGCAGTTACCATGAATGGGGTGTCATTTAAAAGGCTGATGAGGGTGCCCAGAAGAGAAGTGGTTGTTTCAGGGAGTGGGACAAATATTTCAGAGGTGGGATGATTCTGGAGGGGATATGGTTTGGTTCTGTATTCCCACCCAAATCTTCTATAGAATTGTAACCCTCATGTGTTGAAGGAGGGGCCTGATGGGAGGTGATTAGATTATTGGGATGGATTTCTCCATGTTCTTCTCATGATAGTGAGTGAGTTCTCATGAGATCGAATGGTTTAAGAGTGTGTGGTGCCTCCCGCCTTGCTCTCTCTCTCCTGCTCCATCATGGTAAGACATGCTTGCTTCCCCTTCCCCTTCCGCCATGATTGTAAGTTTCCTGAGGCCTCCCAGTCATGCTTCCTGTTAAGCCTGTGGAACTGTGAGTCCATGAAACCTCTTTTCCTCATAACCCCAGTCTCAGATAGTTCTTTAGAGCAGTGTAAAAACAGACTAATACAGGAGTCTATCAAGTGCAGGATGAGGTCACTGTAATGATGACAGTCTTTCTCTTTTTTTTTGAGATGGAGTCTCGCTCTGTCGCCAGACTGGAGTGCAGTGGCATGATCTCGGCTCACTGCAGCCTCCGCCTCCTGGGTTCAAGCGATTCTCCTGCCTCAGCGTCCTGAGTAGCTGGGACTAGAGGCACACGCCACCACACCTGGCTAATTTTTGTATTTTTAGTAGAGACAGAGTTTCACCATGTTGGCCAGGATGGTCTTGATCTCTTGACCTCATGATCTGCCTGCCTGGGCCTCCCAAAGTGCTGGGATTACAGGCGTGAGCCACTGCGCCTGGCCAATAGTCTTTCATTATGGATGGCTCAGTAGGTGCTGTCATGGCCCTGCCCCATCCTGTGGCATTCACTGTTCCCATCATGCAGACAGCTTCTGCCTGTAGCCCCCTGTACTCTCCGCCTCAGGGCTTTGGGGCCATGCACAGCAGGTTGGAAATATCTGGGAGATAAGATCCTCAGAGCAGCTTCCAAGGGCACTGGGAGTTGGTGATCAGCATTCTACTTCTTCCTCCTCCGGTGAAATAGTGAGAGGCACAGTCTACATTGTGTCCTGGAGGTTCCCCCTGGGACTTAGCTCTGGTTGCTAACAGTGGTAACTTGCTCACCGACATTCTTTGAACTGGCTTCTTTCCTCTCCTTGTCCCACTTCCTTACCTGTGCTTCCTGGGATCACCTCCCAAATCCACTACTTGTCCCAGGGTCTTCATGTGAAGGAACTCAACCCAAAACAGTGGCTCCAGCCCTTTGAGCTTCAGTTTCCTCCCCTGTCCTTTGGGAGTATACTGAATGCTGTGAAAGCTGGGAGGCTGCACCCACATGTGAGGCTCCCAGCACCGGGCCCTGCACCCAGCAGGTACTGGGTTGGCGCCTCTCCCTGCCTTCCTCTCTCATACACATGATAGGTGTTTAAGAAACTCCCATCTGGCCAGGCATGGTGGCTCTCGCCTGTAATCCCAGCACTTTGGGAGGCCTAGGCTAGCAGATCATGAGGTCAGGAGTTCAAGACCAGCCTGGGCAACATGGTGAAACCCCGTTTCTACTAAAAATGCAAAAATTAGCTGAGGCAGGAGAATCATGTGAACCTGGGAGGCAGAGATTGCAGTGAGCTGAGATCACGCCATTGCACTCCAGCCTGGATGACAGAGAAAGACTCTGTCTCAAAAAAAAAAAAAAAGAAACTACCATTTTCTCAGACTGCCTGGAACAGCTGAACACTTCTTTCCTGCCAATCAACCTCCACAGGTTAGCCAATCCCTCAGGCCTGACAGGTCCTGAGGCTCCACTGAACACCTTCCACAAGACCTCCCATGCCCACAGCAAAGAGCTCCCTGGGGACTTCCTGACAAAAGGATGGGCCAGAGGCACATGCTGTCTAGCAGATGAGGCTGTCTGGGTTCCTCTAGGATAAACAGAAATCTTGAGTGTGTCTATGCACTGAGCCAGGCACTGGCTAAGACTTCTCATATACTATCATGTTTAATCCTCTCAGCAAACTGCAGGCTACTAATTCTTGCTCCAATTTCGCAATCCAGGAACCTGGCCTCAGAGTTACAGAGTTGGGTTACTTTCCCAGGCTACCACAGCCAGGCAGGGGTGGAGCCAGGATTCAGACCTTAGTCTGCCAGAAAGAGCCCAGGATCCTCACTGGGAGAGCAGGAACATGCCATGTCCCTCTGCTGTCCCCATGCCTGGCACAGGCTCTGAACAGAGAAGGAGCTTAGAAATGCGTGTTGGGCTGAACTGAACCAAATCAAAAGACTCCAGAGGAGAAGAAAGAGCCCACTTCCTGTTGGACACAAAGTTCCCAGGGCATTTCTGCAGTGCCAGCTCCTTGTGCAGGGCCTGGCACACAACGATGTTCAAGCAAGGCTTGGGATCAATAAAGGAGCAAACATTTCATATTCTCGGCCAGAAGTTACACTGGGGCCCAGACCTATTATTGCATTAAGAGTTGCACAATATGATTTTCTAATTCTGTTATTCCTGCTTCATTCTTGTGTGAAAAAGACTTTTCCTTCATCAACTGTCCACAGCAACCTCCTTCCCTCCTCTGAGCTAAATCCGCATGTCTGAAGGAAGTTGTCCCGCGTGTCCCACTAAATACAGGTTCCTTTCAGCTCACTCAGGAGTCAGGGTGGGAAGAACCTGTAGCAAGCACCTACTCTGTGCTTTAGCAAGTGCCATCTCCTTTCATTTTCACAACAGCCCCTGGGTCGGAGCTGAACAGCCCTGCTGGATGGATGAGAAGACCCAGACCAGGGCAGTTAAATGACTTGTCCAAGGTGACCTGGCAAGTTACAGGCTGAACTGGGATTGATCCCAGATCTACCTGGCCCCAAAAGTTATGCCTTTTCTCCACCACCCACTTTCCTTCCAGGCCCGAGTTTCTTCCCTTCCTGATACACTGTGGTCGGTGCAGATCTCAGAACGTGTAAACCTGCTGACACCAGATCCGTCACTTGACAGTGAGTGAAGGAAGTACCCAGGGATCGGCTTACTAATTCTAGGGGCCAGTGAATTATTCATGCCATCATTAACTTGGAGGCCCTTTCAGCCTCACCTCTCTCCCCTGCTCCGGACCCTCAGATCCTGGCCTACCTGAGCTCGGCAGACCTGTGGGGGCCCCTGGTGAGGAGATGCTGGCAGAGCGGGGGGCTTGCCTGCTGCTGGCAGTGGCACTGCTGGGCCCAGGGCCCCGGGCCCAAGCCATGGAAGGTAGGCACTCTTGGGACAGACACAAACTGGGAGGGGAAGGAGGTGGGCAGGCAGCAGCCAGGGCTCAAGAAGTTTCTACATGGGAAGCCAGAAAGCAGGAGGTCCTTTTAGGGGACGTGGCTGAGTTGAAAATGTATTTGTTCCTGAGATAGGGGCAAGACAATATTTATTGAGTGTCTGCCATGTGTTGGATGTTTCACATGTAGGTTGTATTTAATATGCACAACAAACTTCAAGGTGGATGTTAGTTCCCCATTTTCCAGATGAAGAAACTGAGGGCTGGAGATATTAAGTAACCTGTCCAAGACTACATGGTCACCAAGGTTGAAGGGAATGGCTCCAAAAACTATTAAAGGTTTATTGCTAAAGAGTTTTTTTGTTGTTGTTGTTTGTTTGTTTTTTGAGACAGAGTCTTGCTCTGTCGCCCAGGCTGGAGTACAGTGGCCCAATCTCAGCTTACAGCAACCTCCACTTCCCGGGTTCAAACAATTCGCCTGTCTCAGCCTCCCGAGTAGCTGGGATTACAGGCGTGTGCCACCACAACTGGCTAATTTTTGTATTTTTAGTAGAGACGGGGTTTCACCATGTTGGTCACGCTGGTCTCGAACTCCTGACCTCAGATGATGCACCTGCCTTGGCCTCCCAAAGTGCTGGGATTACAGGCGTGAGCCACCGCGCCCAGCCTATTGCTGAATAGTCTTTATTCTCCTCCCGAGACCCTGCTGTCCATCCCACTGCCAAGCAAGTGAAATCAAAGTTCCTTCTTATAGTATTCAGTGCCCTCTGAGTGTGGGCTCCAACTTCCATATTGTATTCAGCCTCAGTTTCCTGCATCCCTTGGGCATCCCATGCTCTGGCAGGGGAATCACAACCCCTTCTGCTTCACCCTGAGGGATCTTAAGTCCTGCTGTCCCCTCTGTCTGGAAAATCTCTTTTCCCTTTTTCCACCTGAGAACATCTGGCTCACCCTTCAAGCTCAGATCAAATACCACTCCCTCCATGGCCTTCCACATCCTCCATCAACCTCACACACACCTTCACTGGGGCTCCTGGAACCCTCTGCCTGCACTGTGGTCCCCAGTGGCTTTGAACTGCTCTGGCTTTTCAAGCATTGTTTACCTGTCTGTGAAGCTGGGGTGATATCATTTCACCCTTCTGCAAGGCTCAAGTGGGGGCTCAGGGAGGAATTGTACCTTGCTAGTCACCCAGTCACTGACAGAGATGGGACGGGCACCCAAGTGTCTCAACCCATGCCTGGGTAGTGGGAGGAGCTAGCTGTTCCTATTTTCCAGCCACTGGGGCTTAAGGGGCCTTGGGGTAACCCTGGGCATCAGTGTGCCTGGCTGGGTCCTAGTGGACAAGGCCTCTGCTTATGCTGATGACTGGAGCCACCTGGGCTGTAAGAATTTCGCTCTGATGCTCTGGTGTCTTTCCCTGTCCTGTGGGAAGGGCTGGGGGAAGGACAACAACAGGCATTGGACAGAATATCTCTTTGTCCTTTTGCCATAAAGGCATGAATTAGATGCCATTCCTGCCCTGTCCCACTCCAAGATCCAGGCAGAGAGCCAATAATGTGCATCTGTGCGGCCCTCACACAGCCTTTAGCTCATCAGCGCTCACAGTCACCCAGCAAGGGAGGCACCACTGTCCCCATTTCACGGCTCACAGAGGCTAAGTGCACGTGTGTCTGAGCCTTTGTCCATGCCATTCCCTCCCTGCAAATCTTCCCCAACTGATGAAACTCATTCTTCCTAGACAAACTCAAATATCACCCGCTCTGGGAATCTTGCCCCTCCTTGATACTGCTGGCCCCAGGAAGATTAGATTTCCTCTCCCCGGGCCCCAGAGCCCCTTTGTGGCCACAGTGCAATCACACTGTGTGTTTTGTCTCATTTCCCTGACTCCCCCTGCCCGACTCCATGGTGAGCTTCCCACGGAGGGGCCCATTTTGAATCAGCACAGGCCTGGTACAGGGCACATGTTTAGCGAGTGTGTCTTCTCTTACGGGGATTTAGTTAAGTATATTCTTCAGGATGCTTTTGGTTGCAAGTGACAGAAACTCAACCTGGATGAGTTGAAGCAAAAAGAAGAATACATTGGCTCTGTAACCAGGGAGGCAGGAGGCAGCCGAGCTGGGCTCAGGGATGCCACAGCCAGGACCTCTGGGCTCCAGGGCCACTTCCACTTTTCACATGGCTCTTCCAGTTCACAGAGGGGGTTTTTCCTTAAGCCCTGAGCATAAATAATTTAAAAAAAAATTTTTTTTTTGAAACGAAGTCTCACTCTGTCTCACCCAGGCTGGAGTGCAGTGGAGTGCAGTCGGCTCAGTGCAGCCTCTGCCTCCTGGGTTCAAACGATTCTCCTGTCTCAGCCTTCTGAGTAGCTGGGATCACAGGAGTGCACCACAACACCCGGCTAATTTTGTATTTTTAGTAGAGACGGGGTTTCACCATATTGGCCAGGCTGGTCTTGAACTCCTGACCTCAGGTGATCCACCCACCTTGGCCTCCCAAAGGGCTGGAATTACAGGCGTGAACCACCACACCTGGCCAATAATAATTTTTTAAAAAATTTAAAAGAGTCAAATACCAACCAAATGCAATGTATGGACCTTGTTCCACCCCCAGGACTCCGCCTCCCAGTCAAGGGACCAGAAAGGGAAGAATCCCTATGTGGACATTCTGAGCAGAACTCTGGCCCGGCCTGGAGCACATGCCCACCCCGCGGGCCAGTCACTGTGGTGGTGGCGGGAGCCCCAGGACTCCCCAGCTAGAGCCAGGCGTCCACCCCTGGGGCAAGGAAGAGGAGGGAGGGTTACCACGTGGAGGCAAGGAGGGGAGCAGTGTCTAAAAGAGGGGGCTATTGTTGCAAGAGGCAGAGGAAGAGGTATTGGGCAGACCCAAAGCAATAGATGTCCACTACAGCAAGTAACGTCCCTTTCCAGGGCTCAGTTTTCTCATCTGTAAAATGAGTCGGTAGCACCTGCCCTGCCTAGTTCTGAGAGAGTTATATAAGATCATTCACTCACTCATTCATTCAGCAAATATACACTGAGCACCAGCTTTGTGCCAGGTACTGCTCCGGGTGCTTGCAATACAGCAGGGAGAGGGACAGAAATCCTTGCGCTCATAGAGCTTACATTTTCTGCCAGGATACTGAACCAAATCAATAAGTAAAATAAATAGTATGTTAGATCGTGACGAATTCTATGGAGAAGCATATGGCACTAAAGAGAGAGAAGGAGCATGAGCTGGGGAGAGGGTTTCAGGTGTAAATAGGGTGGTTAGGGAAGGCCTCACTGAGAAGGTGACCAGGGATGTGCTGGCTGTTTTGTTAACTTTTAATTATGAAAAATTTCAAACACACCCAAAGCACAGAAAATCATACAATGAATCCCTATGCCCCCATCAATCATCTTCAATAATTATCAACGTTCTGCCTTTCTTGTTTCTTCTATCTCACCCCAGCCCCATTCTGGGAGGTGTGGAGAAATCTAAAGCCTATCTCAGATGCTATATTATTTCACCCATAAATACGTCAGAATATGTCTCTAACAGAGAAACACATAAAACTATACACAACCTCAATACCTTTATCACGGTATAATAAGTCCTTAATTTAAAAAAAGAAATTTTAGAGACAAGGTCTCTCTCTGTCACCCAGGCTGCAGTGCAGTGCTGTGGCCATAGCTCACTGTAGCCTCGAGCTCCTGGGCTCCAGTGGTCCTCCTGCCTCAGCCTCTTGAGAACCTGGGACCACAGGAGCACTCCACCACTCCCGGCTTCATTCCTTAATTTATGTGCTAACTCAATTCATGTTCAGTTTTCCCCAATTATTGACCAAAAAAAAAAAATATATATATATATA
>NW_016806071.1:1919868-1922432 GCF_001698545.2 Rhinopithecus bieti
TATATAAATATATATATATTATAATTCATTAGTTCAAATCAGAATCCAAACAAGGTCCATACATTGCATTTGGTTGATATTTGACTTTTAAATTTTTTATAAAAGTATTACTATTTGTACAGACAGGGTCTCACTATGTTGCTCAGGCTGGTCTCAAACTCCTGGCCTCCAGTGATCCTTCTGCCTCGGCCTCCCAAAGTGCTGGGATTACAGGTGTGAGCCATGGCACCCAGCCTTGACTCTTTTAATACACCAGTTGTGCCTCCTTCCCCCCCTTTATCCTTTATTGTTGAAGCCCCAGCGTCATTTATCTTACAGAACTTCCCACATTCTGGACTTGCCAAAGGTATCCTCATGGTATTACTTAAAATGTCCCGCTAGCGGCCGGGCGCAGTGGCTCAAGCCTGTAATCCCAGCACTTTGGGAGGCCGAGACGGGCGGATCACGAGGTCAGGAGATCAAGACCATCCTGGCTAACATGGTGAAACCCCGTCTCTACTAAAATACAAAAAACTAGCCGGGCGACCTGGCGGGCGCCTGTAGTCCCAGCTACTCGGGAGGCTGAGGCAGGAGAATGGCGTGAACCCGGGAGGCAGAGCTTGCAGTGAGCTGAGATCTGGCCACTGCACTCCAGCCTGGGCGACAGAGCGAGAGGCCAAGCAGATGTTAAATTTCTATTTATCAATTTCCTTAAAAAAATTGATAAATGAGTTAGTGTCTAGCAACCTCTAAAATACACCAATGAGTTTCATTTTAATTTCTTTCGAGTTACGTTGTGAATTATTGTTTTTATATATGTTATATGTTTCAATCCACTGCAATTTGATGCTCGAATTGTACCTTCTTTAGCCAGTGGAAGCCACTTCAAGTAGGTTTCTGTGTCTTTTTTTTTTTTTTTGAGATGGAGTCTTGCTCTGTCACCCAGGCTGGAGTGCAGTGGCACAATCTCAGCTCACTGCAAACTCCACCTGCCGGGTTCAAGTGATTCTCATGTCTCAGCCTCCTGAGAAGCTGGGATTACAGGCGTGTGCCACCACACCCAGCTAATTTTTGTATTTTTAGTAGAGACAGGGTTTCGCCATGTTGCCCGGGCTGGTCTCAAACTGGTGACCTCAAGCAATCGGCCCACCTCAATCTCCCAAAGTGCTGGGATTACAGGCGTGAGCCACTGCGACTGGCTAGGTTTCTGTGTCTTTTGACACAATCTCAGCAGTCTTTGATAGCTTCTTTGCTGTTTAGCATAGCAAGATAACCAAGCATATTTTGTGTAGTTCCTGTATTAAACCTGGTACCAGACATTGCTCTAAAGAGCCTTGTTCATTTTAGCTGAACATAAGAATCCTAATCGAAAGCCTAGAGGTGTAAAATGCTACTGGATTCTAGGCCTTCTTGGTAAACAGAACTAGGAAATAAATTTTAAAATATAAAATAAATGAAGCTCACACTGATACTTTCAATTCAAATTAAGGATCACAAGAGTTTTACTTACTATTTTAAATTTATGTCTATCAGGCTGGGCGCGGTGACTCATGCCTGTAATCCTGCACTTTGGGAGGCCGAGGCCAGTGGACCACCTGAGGTCAGGAGTTTGAGACCAGCCTGCCCAACATGGTGAAACCCTGTCTCTACTAAAAATACAAAAATTAGTTGGGCGTGGTGATGGGCACCTATAATCCCAGCTACTTGGAAGGCTGAGGCATGAGAATCGCTTGAACCTGGAAGGCAGAGGTTGCAGTGAGCTGACATCATGCCACTGCACTCCAGCCTGCACTACAGCACCAGACTCCGTCTAAAGAAAAAAAAAAAATTATACCTATCACTCTTACACTGAAAATATTGGTTTCTATTGACATTAACTTACTTATTTGCTCTAATATATAATAATTGTAAAATGGTATTTAATGTTATTACTAATAGTAAGTTTACTGAATATAGTTTAAGATGTTGTTGTGGTTCATTTTGTCCTTGAGGTATATCCCACTAGGACTGTGTGGTCAAAATACTGTCTTTCAAAGTCATTTGAAATCATTTTTCCGCATGTGACTGTGGCTCCAAGTTGGTAAGATTCAGTTTATTTGTTTCAGTATGGGATATTTAGGGGTTACTTAACTTTTTTTTGATCTCTTAAAATTATATAAAATATTTTATGTGCTTACAAAGTGAAAATTATGAAACAGGATACATTTAAGGAGATCCAGCCATCATGCCTGCTTCCTCCCCTCTTTTTACTACTTCCCCTGACAAAGAATTATTCTTATTAGTTTCTTTCCATTGTTTTCTTTTGTTAAACACAAGCAAATCTGCGCATATAAAAATGTACTTTTAACATTGTAGTAGACTGTGCATATTTTCACTTGCGGGGTTATTATTATTATTAATTTCAAAATAATGTTTTAATAATTAACTTAAATTCCCTACTGCATAATGTTTTAACTAACATTCTGAGGCCCTGCCTGACACTTCCTGTCTCTTTTCCTGGCTTGCTTTTTCTCCATAGCTTCTCACTGTGTCATAAATATATATATATATATATATATATTTTTTTTTTTTTTTTTTTTTTTTTT
>NW_016806071.1:1922658-1960723 GCF_001698545.2 Rhinopithecus bieti
GTCACCCAGGCTGGAGTGCAGTGGCATGATCTCGACTCACTGCAACCTCCGCCTTGGGGGTGCAAGCAATTCTCCTGCCTCAGCCTCCCAGGTACTGGGACTACAAGTGCGCGCCACCATGCCTGGCTAATTTTTGTATTTTTAGTAGAGACGGGATTTCACTATATTGGCCAGGCTGGTCTCGAACTCCTGACCTTGTGATCTGCCCACCTTGGCCTCCCAAAGTGTTGGGATTACAGGCGTGAGCCACTGCACCTGGCCTCATAAACTCTATAGTTTCCCTGCTATGTTTATTGTCTGTCTTGCCTGCCAGAATGTAGGCTCCATGAGGGTAGGGGTTTTGTCTGTTTTGTGTCTGCCATGACCCCAGCACCTAGAACAATGCCTAGCACTCAAACAGTATTTGTGGAATGAATACCAGCATGCTTGATCAGCATCTGAAGAATAAGCAGATGTGTGAGCAAATAAACACATGGCCTTGTGTTCTCTCATTCCATCCCAAGAATCCAGCTTTGTAGCTGGGCCCACTGCCCTTACCACATGTACCCAAGACTCCAGCACAGAGTCTCAGCCATCCTTCTCTCTTGCCCCAGGTATCAAATGTGGGGGTGTGCTCTCAGCACCTTCTGGAAACTTCTCCAGTCCCAACTTCCCTAGACTGTACCCCTACAACACAGAGTGCAGCTGGCTGATCGTGGTGGCTGAGGGCTCCTCGGTGCTGCTCACCTTCCATGCCTTTGACCTGGAGTACCATGACACCTGCAGCTTCGACTTCCTGGAGATCTACAATGGGGCCTCACCGGACAAGGGCAACCTGCTGGGGAGGTTCTGCGGCAAGGTGCCCCCGCCGCCCTTCACCTCCTCCTGGCATGTCATGTCTGTCGTCTTCCACTCGGACAAGCACGTGGCCAGCCATGGCTTTTCTGCGGGCTACCAGAAAGGTCAACAGAGGCCCTTAGGGACCTGGTGCAGTGGCTCACACCTGTAATCCTGGTGCTTTGGCAACAAAGTGGGAGGATGACTTGAGCCCAGGAGTTCAAGGGGGGATTTGGCAGTGGAAGAGCTGGTTCTGGGGTAGAGGTGGGAAGATAGCAGCAGGGCTCAGGTGAGACCTGCAGGGTCTCATCATCTTGGCACATAGACTGCTCTGTATCCTGCACGACCCAGCTCTCATGCATAGTTTATAAGGCAAAAGCAGCCGCCTCACCGTTCATGACCATGCTGGTAATCCTGGTAGCTGGGGTTCCCACCTTCATGGCAATGCTCCCCATGCCTCCCTCCATTTCTCCCGGAGTCCTCAGAGGGTCGCACTGTGCTCAGGAATGAGGCTCTCACGCTCTACTACCCTTGTCTTTCTTGTCCTCTGTCATGGCATAAGGCCACAGGAGGGGACACCACTGCTGTTGCCACCTTCTGCGGCATCCCACCACTTCACAGCTTGGGAATCCTTGCCTGAGTTCCCGCAGTAGGGTCTGGGTGGAGCTGGTGACTCTTATATCATATGTCCCTAACCCCTCCCTCCTTCAACCAGGCTTGACACTTGCCTCTCAGTCTAGTGAGGGGAGAGGAGGCCTTGCTCTTCTTGTCATTCTCTTTGACTCACTCATCCTTGTCCCCAGGTTCTGTGCAAAGGCTCAAACCTCCTGCTTCTTCCCAATGCCAGAATCAAGGCCTTGTTGATGTTAGCTCAAACAGTAGACACCCACAGAGGCTACTGGTCCCCAGGGTCCACCAACAGCAATCCCGGAGGACTCAGGTGGGACCCCAGTCACTGCTGCATTTAGAAGGATAGAATTGTAGAATGCCACAACACAAGAACCATAGGCTGATCTAATAATAGTTTTGGAATTTTAGACCCTTAGATTTGTAGAATGTTAGGATATCAAAGTCATAATACCATCAGCCACATTTCCCAACATTTTTTTTTTTTTTTTTGAGACGGAGTCTCACTCTGTCACCCAGGGTGGAGTGCAGTGGTGCCATCTCTGCTCACTGCAAGCTCCGCCTCCCGGGTTTACACCATTCTCCTGCTTCAGCCTCCTGAGTAGCTGGGACTACAGGCGCCCGCCACCTCGCCCGGCTAGTTTTTTGTATTTTTTAGTAGAGACGGGGTTTCACCATGTTAGCCAGAATGGTCTCAATCTCCTGACCTCGCGATCCGCCCGTCTCGGCCTCCCAAAGTGCTGGGATTACAGGCGTGAACCACCGTGCCCGGCCTGTAAATTCATATTTTAGCTTCTTATAAGCCAATCATTAAAAACACAAGTAAATATGGATGACCTCCAATGAGTTAAATTTTAAAATGTAGAATATTTAAATTTTAATATCTTATTAAAGATATTAAAAACTGTGGGTGCTGTCTTTTCATTACATTAAAAGAGAGCTTGAAATACAGCATAAGAATGAAATTTGCACCGGGTGCCAGCAGGTGCTCCAGGGGGCTGCTGAGGAGCCCCAGGGCACAGTTTGGAAGTCTCTGCGAAGGTTGTTAGTGTTGGAAGGGATCTCACAGGCTATCTAAATCTGCCCTCTCATTTCACAAAATCTGAGTACCTGAGAGGGCCTTCATAAAGTCACACGGCTGGGCCAGCACTGGGAAAAGATACCAGGTCCTCAGACGCCCCATCCAGAGCCCTGGTCACACAGCTGTGCATAGGGTGAGACGCTGGAGTCTCAGGAAACACATCCCACATGTGCCCTCCCTGCTGGTGACCTCCGGCAAGTCACGGCATTCACCCACACTTGCTGTGTGGTTGTACTGGCCAAGCTGGCTTCCTGAGAGTTTCCAGCAGCATATTTTCAGACTCTGCTCAAGTCTGAGCCCGGTGGATCAAGCTGGTTCAGTCTTACGATCTCTAATGTTCCAATGAGGCTCAGAGAGGCAGGGTTACTTCCCCAGAGTCACACAGCTAATAAAAGGCAGAGATGGGAGACTAGTCTTCAGATGTCAAACCAAGCTCTACTTCATCAGGTCCTCTCTCTAAGTCTCGGTTTCCTCATCTGTTAGGGAGGTTTGATTACATTCCTGAGCTCAGGCACCCCAGCCTCTGTGCCCCACTGTGCCTCATAGGAGTGGATCGTGAAGGTCACAAGGGTCAAGTGCACAGGGTCCACAGTAAGTCTTCCTGGGTTCAAATCCTACTTTCTCAGTTACCAGTCAGGTGACTGCTCTCAGGGCCCTGACCATGTTCCTTGGGCCATGCCACTTCAGTGTGCTTCTGCCAACCTCCACAGTTCTTCGTTGGAGGGTTTTTTCTGAAGTCTCAGTAGGTCACTCCCAGCCCACAGCAGCCCTCCACCTGCACTCTGGGGAGTTGGCATATAAATGCCACAGCTCCCTCCCTCCTAGATTGACAGAACTCTGAAGTGTGTGCTTTACCCTGTCCCCAGAGTTCCCCTGCAGGTCAGCAGCTGGCTTGAACACACCTCCCCTTCTGTGTCCACTCCCTCCCTCCCCATCTGGGGGCCCCTGGATTTCCCAAGCAAATACTTGCACTCAAATCCTTATCTCAGGGTCTGCCTGGGATAAACTCAATAAGCTACTGAACTTCTCTTTGCCTCCCTTTTCTTAATTATAAAATCAGAGAAACTGCAGCACAGTCCTTGTGGGGCTAGTCTGAGGATCTGAACAGGCAGCATGGGTGCCAAGTGCTAGGCCTGTGCACGTGCTACACTTGCTACTTGGGTAGCAGGTGCTTGGTGGATGGTAATGAGACCCTCATGAGATACCTCTGGGGGCAGCATGTTGGGGTGTCTGGTTCTCAAGGGAGGAAATTGGGAACCACAAGGAGAAAGAAAGGTCAGCTCAAGTGGGCTCTCTTGCAGATGTGTGTGGCGGCGTCCTGACTGGCCTGTCAGGGGTCCTCACCAGCCCTGAGTACCCCAACAACTACCCCAACAGCATGGAGTGCCACTGGGTGATCCGGGCCGCTGGCCCTGCCAGCGTCAAGCTGGTGTTCGTGGACTTCCAAGTGGAAGGCAATGAGGAGTGCACCTATGACTACGTGGCTGTGCTTGGGGGGCCTGGCCCCACCCGTGGGCACCACTACTGTGGCAGCACCAGGCCCCCCACCCTCATGTCTCTGGGCCACGAACTGCAGGTGATCTTCAAGTCCGACTTCAACATCGGAGGCCGTGGCTTCAAGGCCTACTACTTCTCAGGTAGGAGGGGCTGGAGCTCCACCCCGAATCCTCCTGTGCCTACTGGGTTCCTATCTCCCCATTACACTTGCAGGGATCACACCTTTCTGCCCCCCAGAGGCCTTGGGCTTTCTGCACTGTCTCTGCCTGGAATGCTCTAGCATACCCTTGGCCAATGCCAAGACATAAGCATGTCACCTCTGCAAAGACTTCCTGTTCTACCAGAATTGATCCCTTTTTCAACTCCTTATAGAAGTTTTTTACACTATGATCTAACATTTGTCTCTTCTATATGTGGTTTGCATGTCAATCTCCCCTGTCTGACTGAGTCCCTTATGGGCTTATCATTGCACCTGGCACATAGTAGTTACTGAGTATTTGTACAAATGAATGTATGAAGTCATGGGAAGTTTATAGTCTAGTTAGAGAGATTATAAGGAAACAGACAATGCAAGCCATTATGATCTGTGCTATCCATCAGTAAGAATCATGGATGACTTCGTGGAGGAGAGAATTCAGCAGTACCCTGAAGGAGTTAGATGGAAGCAGAAGGGAAGGGTGTTCCAAGCAGGAGGAACAGCATGTGCAAAAGCCTGGAGGGCAAGGAGTGTTTGGTATGCTCACAGTACATACCAAATGGGGCACTGAGAAAAAGGGAAAGGCCAGGCATGAACCACATCATCTGTCAAGCCAGGGAGTTTGGAGGTAACTCTGAGGACAGGTATTGTATATTATTAGTGAATTCCTAACAGGGCCTACACCCGTGATGGGGACTGTCAGTTGGAATGCAAGTCCCAGCTTTCAGCAAGCTGCCGTTTAAAACAAGCTTTGGGATCAAGCATCCCAACTTTCAGCTAGGTGGGATCAACTGTCTGGTTTGCTAGCCATGGTGCCCACAACCTACCTGGTGGTTTTAGGACCACTGTGGCGCCTGCTGCCTCAGCTGTAACTGCAGAGGGTGACTTCTCCTCTCCCCTCACTGTTGCTCCTCCCAACCCAGGACAATGCCAGGAGGTATACATGACCATGCGGGGCAACTTCTCCAGCCCACGGTACCCCAGTTCCTACCCCAACAACATCCGCTGCCACTGGACCATCCGCCTGCCCCCAGGCTACCGGGTCAAGGTATTCTTCCTGGACCTGGACCTGGAGGAGCCCAACAGCCTGACCAAGACCTGTGACTTTGACCATCTGGCAGCCTTCGATGGGGCCAGTGAGGAGGCACCCCTGCTGGGGAATTGGTGTGGACACCACCTGCCACCACCTGTCACTTCAAGCCACAACCAGCTTCTGCTTCTGCTGCACACGGACCGCAGCACCACCCGCAGGGGCTTCTCCGTGGCCTACATCGGAGGTCAGCTGGGCTGTGGGAGTGGGTCCATTGAGGGGGAAGGGGAGGCTTTGCAGCCTTAGTCTTTTCAGCCTCTTTCCTCCATCCCACCAGTTTGTCCTGCCCCCCATGAATGGTCTTCTCCAGTGCCTTTTCCGTTGGTTACACCCTTGCCCACTCTCGGGACTCCTGAGACTGGACGGCATGGCTCCTGCTTGTTTCCACTATTGCAGAGCCTCCTTCCCCAGCTCCTAACTTCACGAGTCCTCACCCCTCCCCATCTGGTTCCTTCCCCCTGGGCCCCTGGCCCCTCTTGTGTTGTTATTGGTCCCCTGTATCCAGGGGAAATAGACAAAATATGCTAATATTGTTTATGGCAAAAAAAATTGGTATAACCGTAGGGATGCCTACCAGCCCTGCTTGTATCATTCAGAACTACTCATTGAAAAAATGGTGCTTGTTTTTCCTCACTCAGCAAGAAGCCTGGAGCTAGGTAGCTGCTGTATTGGTCCAGGGGCTCAACACTGTTCCAAGTGTTATCTCTGGGACTCTCTGAGCCTCACAGCTGCAAGATGGCTGCCATAGCTCCAGGCATCACATCCATGTTCAAGGCTAGAGAGGACAAGGGAAGTGCCAGCTGCAAATGACTCTTTATCAAGAAAGCAAAAGAGTCTTTAGAACCTCTCACGAGACTTTTACAAAATGTCCAAACAGTTTGAACTCAGTCAGATGGCCCTGCCTTGCTGCAGAGGAAGCTGAGGAGCTGGTATTTGGCTTTCTCAGACTCCATATTATTGTGTAGATTTGTCAGCCAAGAGGGTCCACCATTGCTTCCCTCCTCCCACCCTTCCTTGTCTATGGGCGCAGAAATGTCTGCACTCTGCACCTATCATGCTCTCTTCCTGGCCAAGCAAAGCTCCTCATTGTGCAGGTATAGCAACGGAGGTGCTGAGAGGGGAAAGACTTCATTGTGACCACATGGGCAGTCAGCGGCACAACCAGGATTAGAACTTACTCTGCTGCCTTCTTCTTGCTTGTTTGAGAAGGATACGAGGGAGGGGAGCCCAGAGCTAAGCTCAGAGAGACCAGGGTCACGTCCAAATGCTGCCATTTACTGATCATCCAAGAGGGCTCATCTATATAAGAGGTTGATGAAGGCCCTAGACAGGTGGTCGTGAAGGCCAAAGGAGGTAACAAGGTCACAATGCCTGGATCCAAGGACATCTTTCCTTCAGGAAGGTGTCTCAGGCCTGTTCAGCATTTAAAAAATCTTTCCTTGCTCCATATGCAAGGGCAGTTGGGGCCAGGGATGGAGGAGATCGTGAGCTACAGCAAGATGGCGGCAGAGCCGTGAACTTGGGCAGGCCCAGCCCCTTCGGGCCTCAGTGGGCTCCACCTGGAAGCCGGAGTGGGAGAGCTGTGGCTCTGTTAGCACAGCCCTGGAGAGCCCAGCTCCATTGGCTCTGCCTCCGCTAGCTGGCATTGCCCTATGTCTCTGTGGGCCTCAGTTTTTCCACCTGTAAGAGGAGGATATTGACGGAAAGATCTTTAAAGTTCCTTTTGCCTCTGATAATCTCATTTTCAGAACTCTCCCAGGCCCTCTCCCAGCCCTGTGTGATCTAGGACTTGCCCCTTCTGCAGAGAAGGAGAGAAAGTTGGGGGGGTCTTATCCCAGCTCCTGTTCCAGGGGCTTCAGGGCAGCAGTGCCCACTCCAACTCCACCCCACATCCCTTCCCCTTAGATCCCCGTGGGGGCCCAGGGGCAGACAGGAGCACTCCCACTGGGCGAGGCTCCAGACGCGGCCCAGGCTGCAGGAGGCCTTCCCACTGGGAGGGCAGCCACAGTGCCAGTTGGGGGTGACACACAGTTCAGCACCACCGAGATCATCGTGGGAGACGGCTGGCCCATAAATCCCTGACTGCCCAGACACCAGAGGCTGAAATATGTCTGAGGCATTTCCCGGAGAGGGGTTGAGAGTTCCAGGCCTCTCCCTGCCAGCTCTCTTTCCTTTTCCTCCCACCAGGCAGCCACCTTCCTTTCCCCTTCCCTCACCCCTGCCCCTGCATGCATGCATATGCACACACACACACACACACACACACACACACACAAACATGCTCACCCAAAGCAGACACTGTGAGTCATGTGCGACCGTCCTGGCCAGGAGGGCTGCAGGAGACTGCTGAATAGGGCGAACAGACCACGAACTTTGAAATCCCGTCGACCCGGTTGGCCACTGCAAACAACTTCATCTCTCAGAGTGTCAATTTCCAAACCTGTAAAATGAGTTTAGTCACATCTACCTCCTGGGGAGTCATTGTAGGGAGGGAAAGTGAGGCTTCCCTTGCCACCCTTTTTAAAACTGAAACTCTCCTTCCTCACTCCTCCCCCATTAGTTCTACTCTCCTGCTCTTTCTTCTTTGCTTGATTTTCTTTTGGGGCACTCTGACACCTGGGTGTATTTTACATTTATTGCCCCCTCCCCCATCTAGAATGTAAGCTCCACATGGCAAGAATTTCAGCTGTGTTTTTTCCTCGTTTTTGTATTTGTGGTGCTGAGAATAGGGCCTGCACATAGTAGGCCATCAATATATTTGTTAAATAATTAAATGAATTGCCTGGCACATGGCCAAGAGATTAGCAGATGAACTTTATGATTATTAAGAACATTCATTCATTCATTCACTCAGCATTCACTGGGCCTGCCAAGCTCTGTGCTGGGCCCAGAGGACGCTGAGAGAATCAGACTCGGTGCCTTCCCTGAGGAGCTCACAGTCTGATGGAGTTGAACGGAGTAACCCGTCTAAGATATCCCTTACCGTGCCCTGTAGGATTCCATAAGAGTTTTGCCTACTCTGGGCCTCAGTTTCCCCATCCACCACCCTTTGTGGGAGGGTGGGGGGCGTGGGGGAGGTCAGGGTCAGACTGCCTGAACCTAAGGCCTCCAGCTCCTCCCTCCGGTTCCCAGTGGTACCCATGAACGTGAGCTGCTCCCGCACGGACTTCCAGATCCTGATCTCCACGCAGGCGCTGGCCCCGCTGGAGCGGACCAAGGTCTACCTGGGCAGCCGGAGCTGTGCTGCCCAGGAGGTCGGCGGCAACTTCAGGATCCAGGCCCGCTTTGATACCTGCGGCACTGAGTCTCAGGTAGGGGCTGGGGGGAGGGGGCAGGCACAAGGGAGGGACTCTGACCCTGCTGAAAGGCATCTGACATTCCTGAAAATTCAGCTTCTCCTGACTCTGGGGGCCACACAGGCCTGGATGCAGAGCTAAGCCTTTCTTGGCTTTACTTACCTCAACCAATTTGCTCAGGGTAAATGTAGCAAAGAACTCCAAGAGGAGAGACAGAGGAGAGGTGGTCCCTCCGGTTCCCAGCTCTCTTCCTTTTCTCTTCCCAGCTCTCTTTCCTAACCCCAGCTGCTGCTGCCTAACCTCAGCGGCAATCTAAAGATGCTACCAGTCACTCCTGCTACAGGGGCTCTGTTGGTTGTTCCTCCCCTTTCCCTTCAGAGCTCCCCAAGGACCCTGAAGACCTCACCCCTTTAATATGCAGAGCTGTGGAAGCCCTGCTTCTCCCACCCCTCCCCAACCTGGTGATCCAGATCCATCCCTGGGCTCCACAGCACAAAAGGCCCTTTCAAGGCACAGGATCCCCTCCCTTAAAAGGCTGTGAGGCTTACAAGTCCATTTTCCCTACTATCCTTGTATTTTGGAGGCCGTGAACCCAGACATAGGGCCCTCAGAGAGTCACTGGGCAGTGGCTCAAGCACCCTGGATATTTGTATGCTTAGGGACAGGTCAGGAAGTGGGGTACGGAGAAAAGGAACAGTGGCCTCTGTTGGAAAGACTCCCGGCCTTGAAATCCAGGGACTTTGCAGTCTGACTTAGCAGAAATCATGTGCTTTCCAGCAAACCCTCCCCCGCCTCCCAACATTAGCCACATGTATGCCTCTGGCCCCTCCAGGCCACCCTCTGCCTGTCCAAGCCTCCTGGCAGCCACCATCCTTTTGAGCTGAGAAGAAGAGGAGGGTAGGGGACCAGTCCTGGCTGCCGAGGTATTCTGCCCTCCCCCTACTCCATGCCCTAAGTCTCCCAGGGGTTTTGTTTGGGACAGAACCACATTCCATAAAGTCATGGAATGATGGAGACAAAGAATCCGAGAAGCAGGGACTCAGGAAATCCTGGAACCAAGGACTCACATACACTCATGGTCTCATAGTCACAGAACCACCACCAGAACTCAGAAACACAGAACCGTGGAATCTTGGTGTATCTTGGAAACATAAAATCAGAGAACCTTAGATTCATGGATTCTTAGTGTAACCCTTATAAATCCTAGACCCTCAAGGATCAGTGTTTGCGTAGAGTTGCTTTCAAAGATACGCCGCTCAAACAGCTGACAACAATAAAAAGTAACACCAATCTTTACGTGCATCTCTTTAAAAACATTAGAGACTTGACTCCCTCCACAGCCATCAACACCCCATGTTGTGTGGCTTTTCTTTCTTTGTCAAGTCTGTCACTCATCAAAACCCCTAAAGATTCCCCTACCCCCATTCTCTGATTTTTCCCTCCCTTCCTTGTTATACAGATTAACATTAGCCTTTCACTGGGTCCCCTTGCACTCTCAGGAGTCTTTCTTTCCCCAGTGTCCTGATTCTATATCCCAAAAACCCAGGGCACAAGTTCTTCTCAGATGGGAGCAGGAGCTCCTGTGGGGACATGGAATCAGAGCCTTTTGGAAGCCCAGAGTTGGAAGAGACACATGAAGTCACCTAGTCCATAAAACTGATTTGTGACCAGCCTGGTCAACATGGTGAAACCTTGTCTCTACTAAAATACAAAATTAGCTGGGTGTGGCAGTGCACTCCTGTAATCCCAGCTACTTGGGAGGCTGAGGCATGAGAATTGCTTGAACCCGGGAGGCAGAGGTTGCAGTGAGCCAAGATCGTGCCACTACACTCCAGCCTGGGCAACAGACCAAGACTCCGTCTCTAAAAAAATAAATAGCGGGCGCCGTGGCTGAAGCCTGTAATANAAGCCCAGAGTTGGAAGAGACACATGAAGTCACCTAGTCCATAAAACTGATTTGTGACCAGCCTGGTCAACATGGTGAAACCTTGTCTCTACTAAAAATACAAAAATTAGCTGGGTGTGGCAGTGCACTCCTGTAATCCCAGCTACTTGGGAGGCTGAGGCATGAGAATTGCTTGAACCCGGGAGGCAGAGGTTGCAGTGAGCCAAGATCGTGCCACTACACTCCAGCCTGGGCAACAGACCAAGACTCCGTCTCTAAAAAAATAAATAGCCGGGCGCCGTGGCTGAAGCCTGTAATACCAGCACTTTGGGAGGCCGAGACAGGCGGATCACGAGGTGAGGAGATCGAGACCATCCTGGCTAACACGGTGAAACCCCATCTCTACTAAAAAATATACGAAAAACTAGCCGGGCGATGTGGTGGGCGCCTGTAGTCCCAGCTACTCGGGAGGCTGAGGCAGGAGAATAGCGGGAACCCGGGAGGCGGAGCTTGCTGTGAGCTGAGATCCGGCCACTGCACTCCAGCCTGGGTGACAGAGTGAGACTCTGTCTCAAAATAAAATAAAATAAATAAATAAATAAATAGCAACAACAAAACACACACACACACACACACACACACAAAAGAGCCCTCCTGATTTGTGACACCTGTTCAATCCCAAAAGGGTCAGCCAGTCTTTGGTGCTGGGGACTTCCTACTATTCACAGCTGCTGTGACTCTGCTAGGCAGCTTTGATTTTTAGAAGTGTCCTCTCAGAAGTGCTACTTGCTAGATGGGGCCAGTTAGGAAACCCTGAAGGCAGTGGCTGTGGCAGATTGGGCGTGGTGGGGAGAGTAGTTCTGCATCGCTGCTGACCATGCCAGACTGCCCATCACAATGCTGCCCTCCAGCCTGGGCCTGCAGGCCCATCGTCTCAGGGCCACTCCACTCCTTCATCCGAGGTGGAGGGGAGGGCAGCAGGGTGCCAGGCTCCCACATCTTGTTCCTCCATGGCTCTTCCCAACACTAGGCTGCTGTCCCTGGGGTGGCCAGGGACTCAACAGCAGGATACCTACTGCAGATATCATCAAGAGAAAAGGCTGCAGGGGGAAGCCACACAGCACCAGGGACAAAGCTCCTAATGTGGAGGCAGGAGACTTGGTTTCTGACCTAGCTCTGGGCAAGTCATCACCCTTCCAGGCCTCAGTGGTCACGTCTGTAAATTTGCCAAGGATAGAGGATTGGGGTCGATGCTTTGAAAAGCCTCCTTTGGTTCTATATTATTTTGTTTGAGTGAGGTGTGATGGCCAAGAGCACAGTTAAGAGTTGGGCAGATCTGAGTGAGAATATGGGCTCTGTCACTTGTATGCTGTGTGACCTCAGGCAAGGGATTTAACCTCAGGGACTTACTTTCCTCCTCTGTAACATGGTTTTGTTTTGTTTTGTTTTGTTTTGTTTTGTTTTGTTTTTGAGATGGAGTCTCGCTCTGTCGCCCAGGCTGGAGTGCAGTGGTGCAATCTCGGCTCACTGCAACCTCTGCCTCCCGGGTTTACGCCATTCTCCTGCCTCAGCCTCCAGAGTAGCTGGGACTACAGGCGCCCGCCACCATGCCTGGCTAATTTTTTGTATTTTAGTAGAGACGGGGTTTCACTGTGTTAGCCAAGATGGTCTCGATCTCCTGACCTCATGATCCGCCTGCCTCGGCCTCCCAAAGTGCTGGGATTACAGGCGTGAGCCACCGCACCCGGCCACATGGGGGTTTTAATGGTACCAGTAAGAGAATGTTGTTGTGAGAATTAAGTAAGATATTTAAAAATATAGAGCCTGGACCATGGTAAATGACCCCAGAACATTAGCCGGAGAAACGCTGGCATCAAATCTGATATTGTCCTTCCAGACAGCTCACCCTCACGGTACCCCTTTTACAGATGGGACCACTGAGGCTCAGAGTTAGGACTCGAACACAGGCTTCTCGGGCTCTGCCCCCCTGGTACTGAGACCCCCACATATATAGGGAAACAAGGTCAGCCTAAGCTCCTTCAGGTGTGACGAGTACCCTGTGACCCCACAGAGAAGAAACAACACTTCAGTGATTGTCAGCGTGCTGTACATCGACTTCTCGGCCGCAGGGCGGGAGGACATCCATGAGTACGAGGTCCGCTGTGAGCCACGGCGCAAGGAGGCTTCTGTCCACCTGCTCTCTGGCTCTCACTGGCTGGGTCCCTATGCTGCCACTGCGGAGCACCTTCAGGAAGCAGCACCCGGGGATGAGGCAGAGGCACTGGAGGGTCCAGTGACCATGGTGGCCCAGGATACCAGTGACATCGTCTTCCTGGGGCTTTGCATCCTGGCTGGAATCCTCATGGTGATTGCCATCATGGTCTTGATGCTGCTTTGAATAGACAGCATAGTGACCTGGCATCTGACATGCCTGGGAGGCAGCTGAGGGACCTGCAACAGGGGTGGGATGGGGACTTGCTGACTTGGTGACCATGGGCAGGTCATGTCCCTCTCTGAGCCTCCGTTTCCTAGGGACAGCCATTCTGCCCTGCTATCTCACAGGGCTGGCTCAGAGGCAGGCAGAGATGGATAAGAGCTTTGTAATCTGTAGCATGCTGTGTATGTATATGCAATTGCTGTTATTAATTTTAAAGATATTCTACTGTAGAAAAGAACTCTCCCACGTGTGTTACTTGTCAGTTTGGATAGTTGTGGTCACTGGTGGCAGAGTGTAGATAAAACTGACTCATTCTATAACTTATATGGGTGCTTTACCAACTCAGGGTACAAATAAAAGCACCACTAATTTTCCTTCCTCCCTCCTTCCCTCCCTTCTTCCTTCCTTCCTTCTTTCCTACCTTCCTTCCTTCCTTTCTCTCTCTTTTCTCTTTTCTTCTCCCTTCCCTTCCCTTCTTTTCTCTTCTCTTCTCTTCTTTTCTCTTCTCTTTTCTTTTCTTTTCTTTTCCTTCAAGACAGTATCCTGCTCTATTGCCCAGGCTGGAGTACAATGGCACATTGTTGGCTCACTGCAATCTCTGCCTCCTGGGTTCAAGGAATTCTCCTACCTCAGCCTCCTGAGCAGCTGGGATTACAGGTGCCTGCCACCACACCCGGCTAATTTTTGTAGTTTTAGTAGAGATGTGGTTTCACCATGTTGGCCAGGCTGGTCTCGAACTCCTGACCTCAGGTGATCCACCCGCCTCAGCCTCCCAAAGTGCTGGGATTACAGGTGTGAGCCACTGCACCCGGCCTTATTTTTCCAATTAATTGCTCATCTTAGGCCTTCATTAGCAAGAAGCTGATGAAGTATCCATCCAGGGGCCTTCACCCTCCTGAATTGACCCAGGAACCCTGGGAACTTTGTCTAAAGCAGGCCGGCTCTGCCTCCAAACTCTAGGAATAGAGAAAGGGAGCCAAAGTCCCATCTAGTGCCCTCACTTCAGCCCCTGCCACATGGTGTCAGTGTTGAAGGCTGGACCTGAACATCTTGGCAGATGCTTGTCCGTGGAGGTGGCAATGCCCTGCTGGGTCAGAGCACCATATAAATCAGGGCAGGCCACACACTGTGCTCAGTCGTGAGGCTGGAGCTGAAGGCTGATGTATCTCTTTCATGTTGGAGTTTTTCCTTAAATGTCTGTGATCCTTGACAAAAGCTGATTGAAGTCCCACACGTCTCTGTCCTTGCCCCTGATGCCAAGCTCAGATCGCCAGTCCATCTTTGCCCTCCAGAGGAGTTCTCTTTGGAGCCCTCTGTACCCTCTCCTGCCTTTGGACTTCAGTCAGAGCTACTCCAGTCTACTCAGAGCTACTCTAGTCCACCCACATTTTCTAAGTTCATATCACAGTGAGCTGGGGTTGGGTTTCCCACCCTTCCTCAAGGGAAGACCTCTGGGATTATTATGCAAATTGATCCATCCTTCTCAGAGCTCTCCTTGACACCAAGAAGTGAAGCAATCTTGTTAATGAAAAATAAACAAAAAATGCATTTATAATACACCCTTTTCCCCTGCTCATCTTTGTATTTGCATAATGATCACTCCAGAGAGTTCTTTCACAATAGCAGAAATCTCCAGATTGACC
This sequence comes from Rhinopithecus bieti, assembly GCF_001698545.2. NCBI lineage: Eukaryota > Metazoa > Chordata > Mammalia > Primates > Cercopithecidae > Rhinopithecus > Rhinopithecus bieti. The sequence goes on from NW_016806071.1 coordinate 1,937,227, forward strand.
ATGCTGCCCACTGGCATCAAGTTAAAAAAACTGTGACCCAATTACAGTTCACTCAACAACCCAACAAGCATCCACTGGATTTCAGATTTTGCGTCTGTTGTTGTGGCAGGCTCCAGGCACACAGCAGCACACACGTCAGACAAGATTCCTACCTGCGAGACGTTTGGTGTGGGAGAGCAGAACTGGGGAGGGAGAGGGATAGATGCATCGATAACTTGGAAAAAAAATGAGAAAGAACCAATAAAGTAAGAAATGAATTAAGCAGGGGAAAAAGTTGCCTGGACATAAGGAATTAAAATGGGTTCGAGTCCAACTGGAAGAGTTTGAAATGGGTTCAGGCTCTTCTAGCGAATTAGGGACTTTTGTCAGGGTAGGTGTGCCAGCAGGAGAGTCTTGAATCTGCCCTAGGGTGTTGGGAGTAGAGGTCTCTTCCTCTTTCTCTCCTACCCACCTTCTCACCCTCAGTCTTGAGTCAGGTACCTTCAAGCCAGTTACCTTCACCAGTCAGGTGCCTTCATCCTCATGAGCCCATTCCCTTCTCTGGCTCAGTTTTCCTTTTTTATTTCCTTCCTTCCTTCCTTCTTTCCTTCCTTCTTTCCTTCCTTCCTTCCTTCCTTTTTTTGAGACAGAGTCTCACTCTGTTACCAGGCTGGAGTGCAGTGGCACGATCTCAACTCACCACAACCTCTGCCTCCCGGGTTCAAGCGATTCTCCTGTCTTAGCCTCCCGAGTAGCTGGGATTACAGGCATGCACCAGCACACCCAGCTAATTTTTGTATTTTTAGTAGAGATGAGGTTTTTCCATGTTGGCCAGCCTGATCTTGAACTCCTGACCTCAAGAGATTCGCCTGCCTTGGCCTCCCAAAGTGCTGGGATTACAGGCGTGAGTCACCACGCCTGTCCTTGGCCTCAGTTTTCTTATTGGCAAAATGTGAAAAAAACATCATTACCTTCAGTACCATCACTGTCCTAGCTACCACCTCCTAAGCACCAACTATGTAGCAGGTGTTTAACGTGGCTCCCCCAAGGTCACACAGAAAATCAATGGCAAGGCTGGGCCTAGAACTTGGGTTTCTAAGTCAGAGCTTTTGAGTGGACTTACAGGTCCATGCTAATAATCTCATTTAAGATACTTTGCAAGTTAGCCCTAATTGCCCCCATTTTACAGTTGGGGAAAGTGAGGCTCTGGAAGGATAAGTGCTGTGCCCAAGGTCATATGGCTTTGGAATGTTGAAACTTAGTTCTTCCCTGAACTGGGGGCATCGTGCAGCAGGCTGGAGCCTCTTGGGATCCCAGGCCAGTGCCCTCAAATGCGAGGGCTGTGTCTGGTTGGGAAAGGATTGAAATAGTAGAGAATGAGAGGATGGTTTTATCTTCACGGACATGCCCAAATACTGCCATTCCCAGCCCTCCAGGCAGCCAGCACGTTGATTATCTGTGTGAACTGTGGAAAATGACAGTCTTTATGAAAGCACAGTGTCTATTAGAAATGAAAGGGCTGAAATGATATCCATTAGCCAACATGCCCTGGCCCTAGAATAGTGTCGGGCATGGTGGGCACGGCACGGCTTGCTTGCTCACCTACCACTTTTCTGTTTTCAGAGTGAGGGGCTGTGGAAAGAGCCAGACTTGAACTCCAGCTCCCTCCCCATAGGCTGTGTGACCATGGGACATGCCAACCCTTGAATGGGAGCTTTGGATCCTGCTGCCGGCCTGTCCCAGCAAGGTTGATGTCACTGAGGAAAGGGTCCCTGGCAAATGGATGCACTGGTCTTGAGAAAACACTCTCCAGCCTGCAGGTCAGGCAGACTTGGGATCATTTCCAGTTCTTTCCCTGACTCTGTGTGACCTTGGGTAGGTTGCTTAACCTCTCTGAGTCTTGGTTTCCTCGTGTGTGGGATGAGGGTAGAAACAACCTCCTCACCGGATGACCATAAGGGTTAAGTGAGAGAACATGGAGAGAGCACCCCGTGTAAGGCTTCCCCTGGAGGGATCAGGAAGTGGTTGGCTGGTAGGCTCTGGCCTGGGCAAAGGCTTCCCTAAGGAGTCCTCAGATCCCAGAGTTGGGAGAGGCCTCACAAGAAAGCAAGTCCCCACCGTATCCCCTATCCCACCTCCCAGCTTCCCTGCTGTTTTCCAGCAGACCAAGGCTGTTCCCACCCACAGTCCTCCGCATGGAATGTCCTTCCACCTCAGCGTCTCCTGACTTGGCCCCTTCATGTCCCTTTCTACTCACATGACCCCCCGACCACTTACCTAAAATAGCATCGCCAGCCCGTCCCTGGTATCCCTTTGCTTTGCTTCATTTCCTTCCTAGTAGGCGTCACCATCTGAAATGCCATTAGCTGTCTGCTTCTGCTGTCTATCCTTGATTCCCCTTACTGCAAAGCCAGCTTCGTGAGGCCATCTTCACCTTGTTTACTCCTGCCACCCATTGAGTATCTGTGGTTGATGAGTGAATGAATGGATGGGTTCAACTTCATTCAAGTCATTCAGTCCTGTGTGTGGGATGACTGTATTGTGGTGCAACCTAAGTCAAGGGCATTTCTCAGATGCCTTCTCCGTGTCCTCCTGCACAGAGATGCAGACTGGCTCAGGCATGGCCGGTCCCCAGGAACTCACCATCTAATGGAGAAAGACATGTGTGAAAGCAGCTGTAAGGTACACAGTGCTCAAAGAATCTGTGCATCTATCAGTCAGGGTGGTGGGAACAGGAGACAGTCCACTGAAATTGGAAATTTGAAGAGTATTTAATAAAGAGATAACTGACAAAGGTGTGAGCAGGAGGCAGAGAAGCCACGGGGACCGGGCATGGTGGCACACACCTGTAATCCCAGCACTTTGAGAGGCCAAGGCAGGCAGATCACTTGAGGCCAGGAGTTCAAGACCAGCCTGGCCAACATAGCGAAACCCTGTCTCTACCAAAAATACAAAAATTAAATGGATGTAGTGGCATGCACCTGTAGTCTTAGCTGCTCCAGAGGTTGAAGCAGGAGAATTGCATGAACCCAGGAGGCGGAGGTTGCAGTGAGCTGAGAACGTGCCACTGCACTCCAGTCTGGTTGACAAGAGCAAGACTCTGTCTCAAAAAAAAAAAAAAGGAGAGAGAAGCCACAAGGGAGAGTGCAGAACCTGGGGCGAGTGACAGTGAGAAGCCCTTACCATCCTCAGGTCTGAAGGGTGAGGCGAGGAGACATGTGCTTCCACGGAGGGGCACAGCCAGCCAGAGGACCCCATGGGAAGGAAGCCTCCTTCTTCTGCTGCCTCCAAGGCAGTGCATGCAGTCAGTGTGGTTTGGCCTCCCCAGGGCACAGAGCAGAGTGGAGAAGAGGAACAGGTAGATCCAGAGGTGCACATGGAGACTCACAGAGAAATAAACAAAGTGCTTTTGTGTCAAAGACTTTTGAGAACAAGACAGGATTAAGATGAATGACTCAATTTGTATAAGTGCTGGAGGAGCACCGAGGGAGGACTCACACCGCCAGGAGACTCATCCATCAGGCACAGGGAGGAGAAGGAATGGCATCCCAGGCATAGGGAACAGCATGTGCAAATACAAAGAGGCGTGAAAGAGCCTGTCATGCCTGGGAGCCAGGAAGAGGGCTGTAGGGGGACGCTGGGAGGTGTGTGGGGGCAACGCTGGAAAGACGGGCTGGGAAGTTATTATTTAAGGCACCAAGATGGTACCAGCTGCTTCCCTTGGAACCACTGTGGAAGCGGCCCCCTGTGTCCTTGGCTTCAGAACAAAGGCACCCACTGGACCAAGAGGGGCATTTCTGTCATTGATGTCTTCTTCTGGGACACAGCCCACCATGTAGAAAGGCTCTTGATTTGTTGGAACCAGACACACTGTTGGAAAATGTCAGCTTGCCACAGTGAGCTGAGCTCTGGATTCCAGTCTATCTCTGCCACCTTCCACCTGAGTAACTTTGGTCTATCGACCCAGCAATTCCCCATGCCTCCTTTGGGATACCCTTCTCCAGCACCCATCACAAGCCAGGACTCAGGCTGGGGTGTTCAGATCCAGGGAGAAATGAGGTACGTGGTTTCAGGAGATGGGGTTGGAGTTGTTCCTATCTTGGCCCTGCCACTCACTGTCTGGAAGCTCGGTCATATTCCAAAACCTCTCTAAGCCTCAGTTTCCCCATCTGTAAATTGAGACCAATAGTAGGAACATTTATTGAGATTTACTCTATGCCAGGCATTTTTCTAGATTTGTTTGCATTTATTTTCTCATTTAATTCTCTAAACAGTAACTATTATTATTCCTTCTAAGAAATGACCAGCCTGGTCAATGTGGTGAAACCCCATCTCTATTAAAAATACAAAAATTAGCTGGGCATGGTGGTGTACAACTGTAGTCCCAGCTACTTGGGAGGCTGAGGCAGGAAAATTGCTTGAACCTGGGAGGTGGAGGTTGCAGTGAGCTGAGACTGTGCCATTGCACTCCAGTGTGGGCAACAGAACAAGACTCTGTCTCAAAAAAAAAAAAAAAGGATTGATAGAGGCAAGACAGAAACCCAGAAACCCAGGCAGTGTGTTGGCCCATAGAGCTCAAACCTCAACCATTACAGTAGAGCATGTCAGGGAGGTCATGAGAAAACAGGTCACAACCAAACTCACATTTGCAGCTATAATGAAATGCGTGTCGGGTATTCACACAGAGCACTGTGGGCCTGATGTTGTTCTAAGGATCTATGCACTTTGCATAAGTTAGTTCATGTAGCCTTTGTAATAACGTCATGAGGTGGGTACTGTTAGGAGCCCCATTTCACAGATGAGGAAACTGAGGCACTAGGAATTTGGGTAACTTGCTTGAGGTCACAGCTAATAGCTCACATTAGGTGAAGACTAATACCAAGAGCCAAGAATTGTTCTAGACACTTCACATGTATTAAGTGCTTAGGCCTCAGTGCTGGAGGAAGTGAGGCACGGAGAGGCTGGTTACTCACCCACAGTAACCGTAGCCAGGTCTCAAACCAGGCAGTTTGATTTCAGAGTCCCTGCTTCTAAACACGAACTCTGACTCCTTTTCTGGATACAGTAACCAGTGTAGAGTACAGTCTCCCTGAGTATTGACCATTAAGACACAGTCCCCCTTGGAGGCTGTAAAATGGGTTCTGGGCTCCTGAGGCCCCGGAGAAGCCCCCACAAACTGCTGCCCCATGGCAGGTGCCTTGTCAGAGCTCAGAGCTGCTCCCAGTCAAGTCTTCCAGGAACTCATGGCTGACTGGCCTGCCTGTTGTGCCCACGCAGGCACCAGAAACACAGTGAACAAGCTAGGCCCTGCTGACCTGGACACTGAGCCTCATGTCCGGGCCCCCTGATGTTTCCCTTCAAAGTCAACAAGGCCCTGGCTGGCCTCCTTCCTGGAAAATCAGCAGGGCTCACTGCCGTCTGCTGGCTTCTTCCAAGCCCGTCCAGCCGTGGGAGTGGTGGGCACCTTTGGGAAGGCAGCTCTGGTTTTCTGAGCACCCTGGCCCCAGTTAGGTCTAGACCACAGTTACTCAGAGCCTCCCTGGCTGCCGCTCCGCAAGGCACATTGCAAAGAGCCAAGGACACCATCTCCCTTGGACTTGCTGGATCCAGTAGCAGTGGGTTCTGGTCACTGAGCCCCCCAGGCATGCACCCACTGTAACCCTCACCGTTCCTCCACTTCACAGGTGAGAAAGCTGGGCCTCAGCAAGGCTGAGGGGCTTAGGGAAGACTGCCTGCTGTCTTGTGAGGAAGTAAGCGATGGAGCGGGGACCCGAGCTCACTTCCTCCTGGAGGCTCTTCTTAGGAAACCATATGCACTTCCCAGATGGCCCCACCAACCGAAGGCCACTCCAGGGGTATTTATTTATTCATGCCTTTGGGGGCCGGGGCCTGAACCCAGGAGCTGTAAGGTAGACAGTGGCACATACAAGTGGTTTGGGGAGACCTGCCCATAAACCAACAGTGACACAAAGCAAATGAGTACTGTGGCCAGAACAGAAACCCCAACACGGCCTGGGAGAGGTGATGCCTGGGCAGGGTCCTGAGAGGTGACACCGAACAGCAGAAAGGGCAGGAAGGACGCTTCAGACCGGGGGCTGGGAGAGGCAGGAGATTAGAGATTTGAGGAGCTTGAGGGGACTCTGAGTTCACCAGGTGGCTGGAGCACAGAGTGGAAAGAAGAGAGCGGAGGCAACGAAGCCAGAGAGGCAGGTGGGGACAGGGCCTGTCTGGCGAGGGACTTCCCACGCAGCAGGGTCAAGGCCTGGGAGATCTTGGGCAGTCACGCCAGCTCCTGGTCTCCACTTGATTCCCCAGGCCTCCCAGGGTAAAAGAGATTTCCCAAATTATAAATCCTATGGACTGACTTTATAGCTGAAGCCCCCGAGAAAAGGTGATTGACCTTAAGGTTCCCCAGAAGAGCCAGACTCGCACCCAGGTCACCTGACTCCAAAGGACATCCCGTCCCTGAGGTGCAATCTCGCTGCCCTTTCTCCTGCCAGGGGGTGAGTTTCTGCCTGATCACCGTGGGGGGTGGTCAGGGCCCTGAGCCCTTGGGATTCCCCTGGCAACTGTGTTGACCAGGCTCCGCCCACATCCTGTGCGAGGGAGTTTCCCTGCCTTTGAAATCAAACACAAACAAACCCTAAACAGAAACTGCCCCACACCTGAGCTCCAGGTAAATGCAGCTGGAACCGGTGGGGTATACACACTTTTTGGCTCACATCCAAGAGAGGAAAGGAAGCTATTTGAATAACAACTCCCCTGTCTAGGTGCCCAGTGATTTACCATTTGCAAAGTGCTTTCCCCAGATATTCTGCCCTTTGATCCTCATATCTGTCCTGAGAAAGAGGTGTTGCCCATTTTATAGAGGGGAAACTGAGGCCTAAGAGGTAAATTCAAATGCTGAAGGTGACACAGTAAGTTGATGATGGATCTAGGGTTGGAAACAAGTAGCGCCCGTAGACTGTAGGTGTGGGTCATCTCTGATCCGTGTGGTGGTCAAAGTCAAGAGCCATTTAGTCTGAGTGGGAGGGAGGAAGTACTGTTGAGGCCGAATCTTTTAAAGATGTGCAGCAGTGACCAGGCAGAATGCAGAGGAAGGCATTCTGGGCAGAGGACAGAGCACGAGCAAAGGCCTGGAGAAAGAAAGTGGTCAGTTCAGAAACAATGAAGGCTCCAGCGGAACTGGTGCACAGCGAGCGTGGGGATCAGAGTGGTGGTGCCCCTCCTTTTCCAGGGGCCTCTTCCCCCTTCCTGCCTCCTGGCTCCTCTTTATCATCTGCTCTGCTTCACCATCACTGTTCAGATCTGTCTCCCCTGTCATCCCGGATGCTCCTGGAAGTCAAGGACCCCGGCTGATTCATTTCTGTGTCCTCAGTCTCCAGCACAGGACCAGCCAGGCACAGGGAGGGACTCAGTGAATGAATGAAAATGAATGGAGGAATACGTAGTGCAGCTGCATACACAAAATAGCTATTAACACTTTTTTGAACACCAACCATGTGCCACCAGGCACTCAGCTAACTGCTTTCACTGGTATCATCTCTTTCATCTCTGTGAGATCTGCGCTATTATTCAGTTGTTATTATTATCATCATCATCTCCATCTTTTTTTTTTTAATTGAGAAGAAGTCTTGCTCTGTTGCCCAGGCTGGAGTACAATGGCTCGATCTCTGCTCACTGCAACCTCCGCCTCCCAAATTCAAGCAATTCTCCCGCCTCAGCCTCCCAAGTAGCTGGGATTATAGGTGCGTGCCACCACGCCCAGCTAATTTTTGTATTTTAGTAGAGATAGGGTTTCACCACGTTGGCCAGGCTGGTCTCGAACTCCTGACCTCAAGTGATCCACCCGCCTTGGCCTCCCAAAGTTCTGGGATTACAGGCGTGAACCTCTGCACCCGGCCATCATCTATCTCCATTTTATAAATGGGGAAACAGAGGCACATTGAGGTAAAGAGCTTGGACAAAGTCACAAGGCCCACAAATGTCGGGATTTCAACCCAAACCATGAGGCTCCCCTGAACGATTTTGCACACTCTCGGCCACGTGGAGAGATACCATCCTGCACAGGCTTCCACACAGACCCAGATGTGCACGGAAGCAGGAATGCCCAGGCCACAGCCCACGCTCCTGTACACCCACTCCTCTTCTGATTCAGCCACAACTTGGCAGAGTAAAGGAGCTCACAGGGCTGGGTGCCAGGCCAAAGGCTGGGTGGGGTTGGAAGGAGTCAGGTGGGCTCTGAGAGTGGCTCACCCTTTTCTTCTCTGGGGGTGCAGATCTCATCATTTGATAACCCCAGCTCTATCAGGGCTGTAGAAATCCTTTCTTTTCCCAAGGTTTCCCCTGCATACACTCCCCTGCCACAAGTAATTCCCTGTGCCCTAGAGGAGCAAAGAGCTCCCATCTGCCGCTGGCATACCGGGGCCATCATGGGGCTCCTTAGAGACAGAAGTCCCTCAGCGAGGTTCATCGGGGTGCCTCACATCACCCAGAGGGTCTGCGGAGGAGAGGGATTTCTGACTTAGGTGTGCTGGACCCTCCAGCCCAGTGCATCCCTCACTGCCCAAGTCTCTCGCCAGGATCCCCCAAGCCCTCTTTAAGGTCTGATAGCAGAAAATTCAGCCCCAGGGAGCAGGGGAGGGTTTAGAGAGGAGAGGATCTTGCCTGTGGTCCCACAGCCAGGATAGAGGGAGCTGGAACCAGGGCTGGGGTTGCCACTGGGGTGCAAGAGCATATTCCCAGTCAGAACTGAACTTGGGGAAACCCTGCCTGGGCTTTGGCCCTCCTCCCCAGTTCAGTTTCAAGGCAGAAAGAGATGCTGGCAGCAGGGGACCCCGCTGGTGTCAGATGTCCAGACCAGACCTACAGCTCAGAGCAGCCAGAGCTCAAGTTTGTGAGCCGTGTGTCCGTGTGTCCCCTGCTGGCATTCCCAGGTGTTCCCTCGGCTGGAGCACAGGTGTGAGGGGGCGGCTGTGCCTGGGTGTGTTTGCATACGTGCCTGTGGGTCTAATGTTACCCCTCACGCGAGCCTGTCTCCCCTAGGACCTCATTTGATGCCCACCTCAGAGCTGTGAGGGTCACGGCAGGCATAGTGGGAAAGCAGGGTTCAAGGGGAAGGTGGAGCCTCAGGAAAGCAGGGCGCCTGACAGCCCAAGGTGGGAGTGCGCGTGTGTGGTTGTGTGTGGGATGTTCCTGTGTGTGTTCATGTGCGTGTATGCCCGTGTGTGTGGACGCGCGTGCACTGCGTCTAGAGGGGAATGGAACTGACGCTTCCTCAGGTTGCTCCTGGCTCTACCTATGCTCCTGCCGGGCTGTGAGCGTTGGGGGATCTGAGGTCTGTGTGGGCGGGAGAGTGCGTGTGAGTACGACTATGCCTGGAGAAAGAGGCGGCCTGTGCGTGCTGCTGGCGCGTCCCTGAGCCCCCTAGTCTGGGAAAGGCTCAGAGGCGGCTCCGCTCCGGATCCCCCTGCCCCTCTGGCAGAGGCCGGGGCTAGCGTTGGACACAGCGCCATCTTGTGGGACCGCAAGGAGGGCTCCGTGGCACCACCGGGAGCTGCCAGCCACCCTGGAGAGAAAGAATGATGAGGAAGAGGCCTGGGAGACCTGGGAGACCAAACCACCCACACACCCACAGAGGCCACAGCCGAGTGGCGCCGGTTTCCAGACTGGGAAAAGATCCAAGGTGCTTCCCTGCGGTTTTCCTCCCCCATCCCAAAGCAGCGCCTAGTCCCTCCTGTGACCGTTGACTAGGGGAGACAGACAGCAAACAAACCTTAAGGCTGAGATAATCCGTTGCTCCAGTTTACCCCAGTTTGCCTGGGACTCAGGGATTCCCGGGACGTAGGACTCTCGGTTTTAAATGAGAAAAGTCCTGGGCGAACAGGGGCTGATCAGTTCCCCTAGATGAGCAAGTGTGGCAAAATGGGGACAATGGGAGCCTTCCCTTGTCTGGGGTCAGAGAGGGCCTGGCCCCTCATCCCAGTAGGGGTCTTGATGCTGCAGACTCCCTGCACAATCCCTGTCGCCCTGTGGGCTTTGTTACCATCTCCATGGTATTTGGTGACTCCTGATCTGGTTCTCCACTGAAATCTCCCATGCTACAGTCCCCCCACCCAATTGCAGCCAGGCCCTGTGCTTCACACAGAATCATGGCACTCCCTGAGCCTCTCCCGTAATCCTGTTGTCTAGATGAGCGGCCTCTCCACATCCAGACTTCTGGGCTGGCCTTGGATTTCTCCCTCTCCCCCAGGTCTCACATCCAGCCTTGTCAGCCCACGTACCACCATCTCTTCAGTCCACTCCTTTCTCTCTCGCCCCACTGCCACCACCAGCCCACCCAGCTCACCGCCTCCCGCCATGCCCCAATTTCTTCCAGACCATGGCCAAGCCATGGAGTATGGTGCACTAAGGGTGAGAGGGGATGTCAGCTTGCATGTGCTTCCAGGTTCTAGGTTCAAGAATTCTTGCTATGGCACCTGAGCACACCCTCTCCACCTACCCTGCATTGGAGAAACTGTGAAGGTGCCGACTGCCTCCCGCAGGGGCTTTTTCTGAACAGGTTGGCCATGGCCACTCCAGCCTCTCTATTCCACTCTCACATCCCAGCAGAGGGACCTTTCTGCTCAGGCCAGCCACAGCCCCCCATTGCCTGCAGGGTGAAGTGCCCCAGCCTGGCTCACGGGCCCTGCGTGGCCCGGCCCCTTCACTCTTGCAGTGAGGCCTCCAGCCACTGCTCTGCCTGCACCTGCCCTGCTGCTGTGCTCTGTGGAGAATGATGATGATGTGTGATGGTGTGTGGTGATTGTGTGTGTGTGTGTGCGTGTGGTGACCGTGATGATGCATGTGGTGACTGTGTGTGGTGGTTGTGATGATGCGTGTGGTGACTGTGTGTGTGTGGTAGTTGTGATGGTGATTGTGTGTGGTGGTCATGATGGTGTATGTATGGCGGCTATGCTGGTGTATGTGATTGTGTGTGGTGGTCGTGATTGTGTGTGTGGTGGTTGTGATGGTATGTGTGGTTGTGTGTGTGTGGTGGTTGTGATTGTGTGTGTGGTGGCTGTGATGGTGTGTGGTGATTGTGTGTATGCGGTGGTTGGTTGTGATGGTGTGTGTGATGGTCATGACTGTGTGTGGTGGTGGTGATGGTGTGTGTGGTGGTTGTGATGGTATGTGTGGTGGTTGTGATGGTGTGTGGTGGTTGTGATGATGTGTGTGATGGTTGAGATGGTGTGTGTGGTGGTTGTGATTGTGTGTGGTGGCTGTGATGGTGTGTGTGGTAATTGTGTGTGGTGGTTGTGATGGTGTGTGTGGTGGTTGTGATTGTGTGTGTGGTGGCCGTGATGGTGTGTGTGGTGGTTGTGATTGTGTGTGTGGTGGCTGTGATGGTGTGTGTGGTAATGGTGTGTGTGTGGTGGTTGTGATGGCGTGTGTGGTGGTTGTGATGGTGTGTGTGTGGTGGCTGTGATGGTGTGTGTGGTGATTGTGTATGTGGTGGTTGTGATAGTGTGTGGTGGTTGTGATGGTGTGCGTGTGTGGTGGGTGTGATGGTATATGTGGTGATTGTGTGTTTGGTGGCTGTGATGGTGTGTGTGGTGGTTGTGATTGTGTGTGTGGTGGCTGTGATGGTGTGTGTTTTTGAGGTTCATCAGCATTGTAGCATGTATCAGGACTTCATTCCTCTTTCTGGATGAATAATATTCCGTTGTGTGGATGAGCACTACGAATTGTCCACCCGTTCCTCCAACTGATGGACATTTGGGCTGTCCGGGCTTACTTTTGACCTATCTAGCTACTATGTCCATGCAATGGCTTGGAGGACATAAGACTGGATTGGGGAAGATGGACTGGAGAGTGTCTCAGTGAAGTGAGCCTAGGTCAGTGGCCGTGGCAAGAACAATGCCGCTGATTGAGAAGGAAGGTGGGCTAATGGGTGTGATGTCTTGAGCCTGTATTCTCAGCAACTCAGGAGGCTGAGGCAGGAGGATAGCTTGAGGCCAAGAGTTCAAGGCTGCAGTAAGCCATGATCATGCCACTGCACACCAGCCTGGGTGACAGAGCAAGACAGCGTCTCTAAAAATAAAATAAAATTTACAAGAGAAAGCAGATGGTTGGAAGGTGGGGCTGGAGGGAGCAGTGAAAAATGTCTCCCAAGTTTATGGCTTGTGAGTTGTATGAATGGTGGCTCCGCCCTTGGTATAGGGGAGGGGTTAAATTTAAGGAGCAGAACTCCAGTTTGGTTTGGACCTTGCAAGTCTGAGTTGCCTGTGACCATCCAGGTAGAACTGTCCCCCAGGTAGTTAGAGGTGTGGATGTGGAGCTTGGGGGAAAGTCGGGGCAGAAGCTAGGCTCTGACAGTCATCAGCGTGTAGCTGAGATGATCAGGAGTGGGTGTGTGTTGTGGGGAGGAGAGGGGCATTAGAGCAGGAACTCCAAGGATCCCCTTGTCCTTGCACTCTGGAAGGCAGATCCTGATCCTCTTGCTCGTCGCTGAGTCACTAGACTCAAGCCCAGTGACTGACACAGAAAAATAGCTCCTTAAATAACAGCTGGATGAATGGAGAGGAGTCCACAAAAGCCTGAGACCTAGGAGGGTAGTGGCGATGTGGCAGCCGCCAGTCTGGGAAGGGACCCACAGCCTTAATTCATAATTGGGAATGAGGACAACAGTGGTGACCCGGGCAAGTGAAGATGGGGCCGAGGAGGAGTTGAGGAGTTAAGGCAGTGACAGTTGTGGCTCCCTGCAGAAGTGTGGCCTTTCTCAAGCAGGAGAGAGGCGAGGAGGAGCTGGAGCACCGGTAGGGTTGGAGCGGGCTAATTTAGTGGATGGTCACCCTGGTTTCTGTCTGTTTGGTTTTGTTTGTTGAGGATGGAAAGGCTTTAAGTGCATTTAAACACTGAAGGGAAAAGCTAAGGAAGGGGGTGAGAGGTGGATGTTGAAGTAGAGAGAAGCTTATCACAGAGCGGGAGGCAGGGGCTGGAGCACAAGGGGAGGGGCGGGCAGTGACGGGACAGCACCGCATCTGAGAACATGGCAGTGCAGCTCATGTTCCTGCGGGGGCGGGGGAGGGAGCTGCTATGCGATGCTTTTATTGTTTGTGGCATGGGAGGCAAGGCCATCTGTGAGTATAGGAGGTAAGCATGCAGTTGGAGGGCTTAGGGAAGGGGAGAGTCCCCTAACTGCTCCTGAGGGGCCCAGGAATGGATGAGCCAACCAGAGTCAGTGGAAGAAATAAGTGCGGTTGGAGGCTAGGAGTATGTGATGGTACCAACCCACTGCCCAAGGAGTATTTCTGCGGGTGTCTCGGTGATTCCTTGAGTCACCATGGCTGAGTCACACTTCTGCATCCCCAGTGCCCAGCCTAGACCTGGCACAGACCAGGAAGCATGATGCCCAGTGGGCATGGAGTCAGATTTGCAGAATGGTGCAAAGACATGGTAATCCTAAGAGCCCTTGCAGGAGAGCTTGGAGAGGAGAGAGTGAGCCAAAAGGCCTCCTCTGGGCAGCTGGGCCGTCAGGAGGCCCAGATCTGGCTGAGTGACCTTTGCTAAGTCCTCTCCCCTCTCAGGCATTTCAAGCTGCCACTCTTGGAGGATTTGTAGGGACTCTACTGCACCCGTCACTAGCTGCATTCCACTCTCCACCCCCAGACCTCACCCCAGCCCCACTCAACCCTGCTCTTACTTGATGCTGTGGCCAAGGCTCTCTGCAGAAGAAAGAGTTTTGTTTGACCTTGGGAAACACTGCTAGACACCCCTGTTTTTCAGTGGCCCTGGGAAGTAGGTGTATGCAGAAGGGATAACTAGAAGCTTCCAGCCATTCTGCCAGAGTTTCTAGGACTTCAAAATTAGTTTTCTTTTCCTCTCCCCAAGCTGAGATTTGTAATAAGCCCCAGGCACATCAGATGGGAGGGGAAGGCAGGCATCTGGGAAGAGCTGAGAGACACTAGGAGCACCAAAGCCCAGGCTGGGCCCTGTGTGCAGATGGTTCAAAGGACGCCTGGGAGAAAGAAGACTTAGGTTCCAGCTCCAGCTTTGCCTTTAGCTCACTGTCTGACCTTGGCCTCAAACCTGGTCAGACTTTGTTAAAGGTGGGTTGTCAATTGTCGGTCCCAGCCCCAGAGTTTCTCACTTAACAGGTCTAAAGTGGGGCCGAAGAATTTTCATTTTCTAACAAGTACCCAGGTGATGGAAGGCTGCAGGTGGACGGACCCCACGTTGAGAATCACTGGCCTAGTCACTTTCCTTCTGAGTCTGAAAGGAAGTTCCCTTCTCAACAGGGAGAATCACACTGGATCCTCCTACCTCTCTCCAAGGGGTGCTGTGAGGCTCAAACCAAAAAGCCAGATGAATTCAGGAACTTCTGAGAGTTGGTTGGGACCTCAAGATCCATCTGCTTTGACAAGAGAGGAAACTGAGGACCAGACATGGCACAGAATAAGGTCACAGTCCAATTAGAAGATGGCAGCTGGAACTAGGCCCCAAGTAGCCCTCCTCCTGTGCTCCCTCAGCCTAAAAGAGATTTAAGTGTCTTGTCTTTCAGAGGAAGTGACCCTACGTGGCATTTGTAGCAGATGCTGAAAGTGTCTTCCTGTGTTCCTTGATGTTCACCATTTCTGTGCATGCTGACCTGACAGCGTCTAAGTGCCAGCCCTTGTGACTCTTGTTTGAGGACTTTCTCTGGCCTTGGAGCCCACCAGGCCTGGCCTGCATGCATGCAGGAAAGTTGTCAGCAAGCTAGTATCCATTCTCCTGCAGCAAATCCCAGACAATTCCTGATGGATAGATACCCCAGCTCCCTCACCCCTTGATAGGGACAACTGTAAGGCTTGTTGTACCCTATCATCCAGGAATCCTCAGTGGAATTGAGCCCTGGCTGGGTACAGCAAAAATCGGCGTGATAACACACTCTTTGTTGGCTTCTTTTCCTCCCTGTTTCACCTTCCAACACCTCTGTAGGTGTTCCAACACCTCCTCTCACTCACCTCTCAAATAAACCACTTGTCTCAAATCGATGTTTTAGAGTCTATTTCTGGAGAAACTCAGCCTCAGACAGAATAATAATAATGGTAACAGCCATTCATTCATTGAACACCTACTATATGCCAGGCGTTGTTTACCTATGACCTCATTCGATCTTCATGACAACTGTTCCAAGTGGGTATTACCACCTGCGTGTCACTGTTGAGATTGTTTGGGCTCAGAGAGGAGAGGTGGCCTGACCAAGAACTCTCAAATGATAAGTTGTAATCCACAAGGGGGCAGTGCGCAGGTAAGTCAGACTCCACTCTGTACTTTGTAGGACTGTGAGTTAAGGTGCCTGGGTTCCCTCTTTGGGGCTCAGGCCTAGCCCTTGCTGCCCCTGGGCAGTCATGACCAGAGAGAAGGCAGTGTGGGGCACCAGTATAAGGAACCTTTGCCCCTGACACTGTCCTCATTGCAGGCACCATTAACAGCAGCAGCAATGGGACTCCTTCCAAAGGCCTCACTAACTGAGGATATTGATGAAGAAGGAGCCAGAGTTGGAGAGGAAGAACCAGCAAATATGGTGACCGCAACTGATAGGCTAGCTTGTGGCTACTCTTGGGGACTCCCAGGAATAACTGGGGGAGCTTCTGAGAAGGATAAGTTTCTGCTTATGTAGAATTGGAGCTCAGGGTCATTGTCTCTTTTGGCAAAAATGGAACTTCATTTTGTAACCACAAACCAGTGAAGCCAGGCAATGTTTAGGTTTCGTCTAATACATTTCTAATGTGCTTGTGGGGACAGAATAGGGTCTTTGTTTATGGAAGTGCAACATTTTGCTTTTGTTTTAAGTTTCAAAGCATGTTTCCATAGTAAATATTTTTGTTATATAAAAGGAAAACTATTCGAGTAATAATGAAGTCATAAACTCATGTATGGTAAAATAAGCTCCCTTAATGGCACCCAGGGGCCCACGTTAGACTTCACGCTAGGGCCCATTTCCACTGGTGGGAGCTTTGAATGTGTCTTCCTGTGTCTAGCCTCAGTTTCCTCGTGTGTGATAAGTGAGGCAGCTAAATGGTCCCCGTGCCCTCGGAGGTCCCAGGTTTGACAGGGCCTGTGGCTCTCCCTCAGGGCCACTTGGCAAATCTAGGCAGGTTCCTGCCCCGGTCTAGCCTAGCAGATCTATAATTGAGCCTGCAGGGTCACTGTGACAGGCACAGCCCATAAGTCTCAGCTGAGGGAGCAGCCCAGGGAGATAAACTGTGCTGCAGCTGAGTCTTCCCTTGCACTCTGGGAACAGCCTGTCTCTGGGGTTAACATGGAGAGAAGGGCAGCTCACAAAACCATTCCCCGTGGATGAGACACGCAGTGGGATGGGGGCACAAGGACCCAGTCCATGTCTGGTGAGGAAGAAGTGGTTGCAGTATGGTATTTGCTCTTTAGAGCTCATGAACACAGGCGCGGGATGATTTAAACAAAACAGTGGTTTGGTCAGAATGAATGCATTATCGTGGGATGTTGAGCTGCCTCTCTTCTCCCCTGGGGACTGAAGCCGGAGACTGCATCTGGGTCAGCTGGGCATGCTCAGCACAGGGACAGGCATCACCAAATACAAATAACAGAAAATAATAAGATGTAGCATATACTGAGTGCTTATGCTGTGCCAGGCCCTGTGCTCACTGTTCTATATGTATTATTTATTCTTTGCAACAATCCCAGGAGGGACCTTCATGACACAACTAAGAAAACAAGTCCACAGCACAGAGATGTTGACGAACTTATCCAGGATCACTCAGCTAATAAGTGGCTGAGCCAGGCCTTAAACCCAAGCAGTTTAACTCCAAAGCCTAGGGTCTGGTCCACTCTGCGACATGATCAGTACAGTAACGATGACAACAACAAGGAAAGCTCATTGTGTCAGGTACCTGTCAAAGGGAGCACAGGAGGGATTAATCAAGGATGGGCAGGAGACCACAGGCAGCCTGGCAGAGGGAACATCAGGTGCAAAGACAAGGGGTTGGGAAGTCATTGCGTGTTTGGGGAATGATGACAGTTGAAAAGGCAGAGGTGTAGAAAGGGCACTGAGAGATGAATCTGGGGAGGGAGGTGAGGGCCAGATCACTGCAAGCCTCAAGAGCCAAGCTCGGGGGCACAACTTCTAGCCAGGGGGCCAGGACAGCCACTGCAGGTGTTAAGCAGGGCAGTGATACAGCCAGGTGTGAGGACCACACCACCTCTCACCAGCTCTGTGACCTTGGGCAAGTCACTTCTTCTTTTGGAGCCTCCGTTTCCTGATCTGTCAACTGGGAGTGATTATCAACTGCATATCACTGTTGATATTGCTCAGGTTCAGAGAAGAGAGGACCAGGAGTCAAGGAATCTGGGTTCCCTCTTTGGGGGCCCAGCCCCAGCCCCTGTTGCCCCTGGGCAGTCATGACCAGAGAGAAGGCAGTGTGGAGCACCAGGATAAGGAAGCTTTGGAACCTCCTGCCTCATAGGGCTTGGACAAGGACTAATGAAACAGGATGAAAAGGATTTTGTAAACTGTAAACGATTTTACAAACACAGGTTGGTGGGTGAAATGGAAGGAAGTGAGCAGATAGCAGGTGTGAGGTAAGCCAGCCTATTTCACACAGAGGTTACTAGGTTTATTCCAACTTTCCTTTATTGTTATTAAAAATTTACATTTGCAGCTGGGAGCAGTGGCTCACACCTGTAATCCCAGCACTTTGGGAGGTCGAGGCGGGTGGATCAGGAGGTCAGGAGTTCAAGACCAGTCTGGCCAAAATGGTGAAACCCCGTCTCTACTAAAAATACAAAAATTAGCTGGGTATGGTGGCAGATGCCTGTAATCCCAGCTACTCGGGAGGCTGAGGCAGAGAATTGCTTGAACTCGGGAGGCGGAAGTTGCAGTGAGCCAAGACCGCGCCACTGCACTCCAGCCTGGGTGACACAATGAGACTCCGTCTCAAAAAAAAAAAAAAAAAATTACATTACATTTGTATGGAGTTTTGCTAATTACCATCATTTGGGTTTCGAAACCTTTTGATTAGATAGAATGATTCCCATTTCCCAAGTGAAGACACTGAGGCTTGGAGAGGGACAGGACTGCCCCAGCCATGCAGAGGGCAGAGCTGAGGCCTAGCCCGGGTGTTAGAGCTGCAGAACTGTGCACTGCCTCCTCTGCTTCCCATGACCTTCTTTATACTGAGCAGCTTGTCTGAGCTGATGCCTGCAAATGACCAACCAAGGGTATAGAGGTGCAAGGAGGCAGGAAACAGCAAGAACGATGACTGGTAGGATTCAGGATTGTAATATTTGCGGCTTTGACTCTTTGTCAATAACCTAGATGGTCTGCGACAGCTTATAATTTGCCAGTTTGCTGAGGCCCAAATTTGAATTCTTCAAGACCAGTGTATGCAGCCAAAGCCTATTTGTGAGCGAGTCCAGCTGGCTGCCCAGCACACACTTCTTAGCTCAACTTTCTGGTTCTCTCCTCTTTGTGGGAGGCAAGGTGACCCTCAACACATGGGCTTCAGTCAGCCCATCTGGGGTGAACTCCCAGCTTTGCCCTGAAGTTGTGTGACCCTGGGAAAGTGACTTCATGTCTCAGAATCTCAGTTTCCTAATGTGTAACTCTGGATTAATAATACCTACCTCAAAGCGCTGTCGAGGGTCATTCATGGACTCTCTGCAGGATAAAAGGAACTGGTCACAGTGTGGTCTGTGGGAAGGGGAAGAGGGGCATGGGAGTGCAGACGAGGCAGGAAGACTTACTTTTCCCTCTTCGCCTTTTTGTAATCACTTATTTAAAAAAAATCACATATGCAGAATTCCTTTATTCACATAAATTATTGAAATTTCAAACAATGAGATAATGGGTGAAAAGCACTGAGCATAGTCTTGGCACTTAATAAATACTCCATAAATGTTAGCTTTTATTGTTATTATCCACATTATTACACAGTGATTTTGTTGTTTGAGACAGAGTCCCTGTCGCCCAGCCTGGAGTGTAGTGGCGTCATCCTAGCTCACTGCAGCCTCAACCTCCTGGCTCAAGCAATTCTCCCACCTCAGCCTCCCTAGTAGCTGGGACTACAGGTGCATGCCACCATGCCTGGCTACTTTTTTTGTAGAACTGGGGTTTTGCCATGTTGCCCAGGCTGGTCTTGAACTCTTAAGCTCAAGTGATCTGCCCATCTTGGCCTCCTGAAGTGCTGGGAATACAGGTGTGAGCCACTGAGCCCGACCCTCAGTGATTTTGAAGAACTGTTTCTTTGTGGAAAATGACTCCTTCCAAAAGTTAAATGCTCCTTAATGGAGCTGAAGAGAAAGTGATACCTCCTTAATGGAGCTGAAGAGAAAGTGACTATGGGAAGTGATACTTCTTAGCCAGACAACATGAGTTTCTCTGACTTGATCTTTGACTTGGCTCCTCACTGATCCAGACAAAACTGAAGCCAGAGCACTGGGGGAGCATGACAGCCTTGCCAGAGAGGGAGGCTGGCCCACCCGGGAATGCCTGTCCAATCGGTCCAGACTGGGATTTGGAGCCTGTCTGTGGCCTACTGGCTGAGTCACCTTGGGCAAGTCATTTAACCTCTCTGAGCCATCAGCTTTTCATTTGCCAAATGAGGATGGTGATGCTGTCTGCCTTGCAGGGTTGTCGTGAGGGTTACATGGGAGAGCTGTGTGATAGCTACCATCATCATATCTTCATCTTCATCATCACAAAGTGTTCAGGCCTCACCCGGGGGCAATGGAGCCAGTAAAAAGCTTTCTGCCTGGTGTGGGAAGGTTGGACTTAGGAGGTGGACAGGCCACTGTAGAGGTCAATGTGGAGAGGGGACTGGCCACTCCAGTTGACCTTATTGAGTAGCACCCTTAGGCATGAATTGGACTGACCCAGCAGAAGTTTGGCCCAGGATTGTGGCCGAGAAACAAAATCTGAATGTAACTAACAGAGCCTTACCTTATCCACTTGCCTGGGATGGTACTTATGCTAATCCTATTCCAAGCAAAAGCAACTCAGACTAATAAAAGCTGCACCTCAGCTCTGGGCTCCACACCATCTGTCGGTCCACACGCTTGGGATTAGCTTTTCCCATGGAGCCCAGACTGTCTGCTCGGCTGCGTGGACTATCAGAGGCCAGCCTGGAGGCATGGGGGGGACGGTGCCATCCGTTCATGAGCACATATGCATGGAGCCCTGCTCGGGGCCAAGCCCTGTGCCAGGCACTGGGGAGGTCCAGTGAAGGAGAGACGGACAAGGTCGCTGCTCCCAGGAAGAGTTCTGGTGGGAGAAGCAAAAAAATTAGCAAGGGAGTAAAGAAGTGCATATGGTAACTTCTGATGGTTTTAAGTCCTATGAAGAAAAAAAGCACTGATGTGTGAAAGAGTGACTTGGGGGTTTGGGCCTAATTAGAGAGGGTGTCCAGGGTAGGCCTCTCTCAGGAGGTAAGAACTGAAGGACAAGAAGTCACCTCAGGGTAATCAGAGTATGCTGGGCAGAGGGAAGAGTGTATGCAGATGCCCCAAGGAAGGGGTATAGTTGGGGAGTTTGAGGGACAGAAGACCAAAGAGGCTAGAGCCAGAGGTAGGACAAAGATGGAGATGGTGCCAGAGGCCAGAACATGGAGGATCTTGTAGGCCACTGTAAGGACTTTTGTTTTATTCTTAGGGTGATTGGAGCCATTGGAAGGTTTTTTGTTTGTTTGTTTGTTTTGCTTTTTTTTGTTTGTTTTTTGAGACAAGGTTATGCTCTGTTGCCCAGGCTGGAGTGCAGTGGTGCAATTATGGCTCACTGTAGCCTCAACTTCCCAGGCTCAGGCAATCCTCCCACTTCAGCCTCCCAAGTAGCTGGGACCACAGGTGTATGCCACCACATCTGGCTATTTTTCTTCTTTTGTGAAGAGATAAAGAGATCTCACTATGTTGCCCAGGCTGGTCTCAAACTCCTGGGCTCAAGCGATCCTCCCACCTCGGCTTCCTAAAGTGCTGGGATAATAGGCATGAGCCACCACACCCAGACCCATTGAAGGGTTTTGAGCAGGGGAGTGACATGACCTGCAGTATATTCTAGACATTCACTCTGGCTGCTGAGTGTAGAATTGATTAGAGGAGGGACAAGGGGCTCCCAAGAAGACTGGGTAAGAGGGTCAGGCATAAGGGGATGGAGAGAAGATTAAGGGGTGGGGTCACATTTGGGAGACTAAGGCAAACTGCACAGAGTACCCAGCACAGTCTCTAGCCTGTACAGGAGTTCACTACCTGGTGGTTGAGGCTTTGATGATTTTGATTTCCCTCTGACACAGCCTCCCCTATGTGGTCTGGTGAAGTCCTGGCCTGGAGGCCCCTGTGGCAATGCTGGATGCTTCTCTTTTGTGAGCTGGCCTCAAGTCATTTCCATGCCATGTGGGCTGCTTATCTCAGAGGTAAACCTGCCACAGGCTATGTGTTTTTCTGGCTCTGAAGTAATTCAACCTTTAGTGCTTCTTTGGGAGCTTTGCTCTCTACATCAGGCGGGAGGGAACAGGGCTCTTGCACATATAGAGATGTACTGACCCAGCACCAACTTCAGAACCATGAAGACATGCTGAGGGAGGGTTTGGCCTCCTGCCTGGGCTGTTATGTACTCATTCAGTGCATGTGTATAGAGCCCCTGATCTGTACCAGACTCTTCTGGGAACACAGAAATAAATCAGACACAGTCCCTTCCCTGGAGAAGTTCACATTCAGGTGGAGAGGGAAACAGATAACAAACGCCTGATGTGCTATAGGTGCTCCATATTTGCTGGTTAACAAATAGTTACCTACGCGGTAAGCCCCTGATACATGTAACCATAATTTTACTTAGGAGTTTCCTCACCTCAAAACCTTTTAAGTTCTCCAAGTAAAAATTCCCAGCCCAGCACTCAGGCCACCCATATACTGGCCCCTACCTCCTTCTCCAGGCTCACTTCAGGCAATTCTTCCTCCTGCTGCACTTTGGCTCCATCCACATCACACTTACTCTTGTTCTTTGACGTCCTTCTAGCTTCCATGTTTGCACATACCTTTCCTTGTACCTGGAATGCCATTCACTAGCTGGGAAACTCCTTTAAACCTCTCAAACCCAGCTCATAAGTCAGCATTTATGCTAAACCTTTCCTGATACCCTCCGGGCAAGGCCCCTCTACAGGCATGGTTCAGTGGTCCCTCCACTGTGCTCCCACCATCTCCCACTCAGCCCCTGGTATGTCAGATTGCAACAGATGGATGACTTGGCTCCTTATTGGACTGTGAGCCCCTGTCTGGTTCATCTCTGTGGCCTGGGACCTGTCACCGGGCCTGGCATAGAGGAGGGAGGTATTCAGGAAGCATTTTCATTCATGGTCATGTGTATTAGCTTCTACTAGGGCTGTCATAACAAAGTACCACAGACTGGATGGCTTAAACAACAGATTTTGTCACAATTCTAGAGACTAGATGTCCAAGATCAAGGTGTCAGTGGGTTTGGTTTCTTCTGAGGCCTCTCTCCTTGGCTTGTAGATGACCACATTCTTGCTGTGTCCTCATAGTCTGTGTGCTGTCTGCATCCTAATCTCTTCTTATAAGGACACCAGTCATACTGGATTAGGGCTCACCCATATGATCTCATGTTACCTTAACTACCTCTGTAAAGGCCCTATCTCCAAACACAGTCACATTCTGGGGTACTGGGGGTTAGGACTTCAACATATGAATCTGGGGATGATGCAGGGTGATAAGGACATCCGTGTGGCTGTGCATAGCTAGATGAGAGGCACAAGAATGAGGCCAAATAAGTCAGCAGGACTGGGAATGCTAGGCCTCATGTTAGCCTTCAGCTGCTGGAGAAAAAGCTGAGGAATAAAAGGAAAACTTAATCCCACTTAAAGGGGTGAAAGAGCAAGGAAGGCGAACCCTTTGGGGTTGTAATGGGTGATATAAATATTGATTATGTTTACAGGATGTTCTCAAGGGCTATTAGCTCTGAGTTCATTTTCCAACATAAATAAAAGAAGATAACCATTAAGGACTAAGGGTCTATTCATAGGCAACAAAATATGTAGACACTTACAAACATACAAACACCATCCCCTTCTTCACCTCCGAGACCATATCACGAAACATTCTCTTACTTAGATGGGGAAATTGAGGTCTGGAGAGTTGAAATAGCATGTCTACGGTTGAACAGCAATAAGCTAATGATTATCCTACTCAAAGGCAGACATGAAAAGCTGTGGGGGAAAAATACTTGCCAATCATAAGAGCTTGTTTCTCACACAGTGTGGTTTTTGTATGTTTTCTGCATTAAAAATATATTATATGAATTTATGTTCACTATGAAAAAAATCTGGTTACAAACCGATGCATAAAATAAATATGAGTCCATGTTGATATATTAATAAATAATCAATAAAAAGGCCGGGCGCGATGGCTCAAGCCTGTAATCCCAGCACTTTGAGAGGCCCAGACGGGCGGATCACGAGGTCAGGAGATCGAGACCATCCTGGCTAACACGGTGAAACCCCGTCTCTACTAAAAAATA
>NW_016806071.1:1960944-1984969 GCF_001698545.2 Rhinopithecus bieti
AAAAAAAAAAAAAAAAAAAAAAAAAAAAAAAAAAAAATTAAATGACAAAGAAGGGACAAATCTTCCTTAAAAAAAACTTCCAAATTATATAGGTAGGTACTCCACTCTCCAGGAGGTGGAGTTTAATTCGCCCCCAGCCCCCTAACCTTTGAGTGAGGTCTAGATTTGGTGACTTGCCTCCAAAAAATAAAATATGGAAAGGTAAAAATGACAACTTCATAGTGGGAAGATCTGGCAAACGCGAATGTAATCAAACACTCAAGGCTAGTATCACCAGTCACCAGTCCTGTGGAAGCCATGTGCCCCCTGGTGTGATGTGATGAGATGGGCGCTTCCTCTCAGTGGTATTCTTCCCCAAAACCCTGAATTCCCACTTGGTCATAGAGAAATCCTCAGACAAACCCAGACTGAGGGACAGTCTACGAAATACCTGACCAGTACTGCTCAAGACTGTCAAGGTCATGGGAAACAAGGGAAGCCAGAGAAACTGTCACAGAGCAGAGGAGACAGGATAGACAGGATGACTGAGTGCAGCCTGGGACCCTGGACTGAATCCTGAAACAGAAAGAGGACATGGGTGGGAAGACTGGCAAAGTCTGAGTGAAGTCTGGAGTTTGGTAATAGTAGTATACCAACAGTGGACTTTTAATTTTGACAGATGTATCATACTAGTATAAGAAGTTAACAATGGTGGAAACTGGGTGAGGGACATACAGGAACTCTGTATTTTGTCACTTTTGTGTATCTAAAATCACTCCAAAATAAAAAATTTATTTAAAAAAAATCAGGCAAGGAGAGTGAGTCCCTCCTGACCAAAAACCCCTCACCCCATCCAAAACGTCTCTCTAAATTGGGTATATATCTGTACACATCTCTTTTTTTTTCTTTTTCTCAATATGTTTCTACGGAAATAGTTTTTTTCCCTTACATAAATAGTTCATAGTGTACATATGGTACTGCAACTTCCTTTTTTCACTTAACAGTATGTCTCAGTGATGTTCCCATGTCAGTACTTACAGATTTGCATGGTCCAACACAGTAGCCACTAGCCACATGAGGCTACAAGCACCTGAAAATGTAATTAGCCCAAACTGAGATGCACCGTAAGAGTAAAATACGCACCACATTTCAGAGGCTTAGTACAAAAAACATAAAATGTCTCAGTAATTTTTTATATTGATTACATGTCAAAGTAATATTTGCGGCATATTGGACTCAAAATATATTATTAAAATTAATTTCATTTGTTTCCTTTTACATTTTTTATGTGGCTACTGGAAAATTAAAAAATATGTATGTGGTTTGCATTATATTTCTATTAGACAGTGCTGTTATACAGACCTAAACTCATTCTTTTTATCCACTGCACAGTATTCCAAAATCTGGATATACAATTTAACCATTCTAGATGTACAATTTAACCATTCTTTTTTAAATGTGCATTTAGACCGTTTCTAAAATTTTGCTGTTACAAACCATGTTGCAATTAAAATCTTTGTACATGCCTCTTTTGCACACATGTAAAAGTATTTCTCTAGAGCATGCTTTGGTATGCTAAGGCCCATGAACCAAATGCAGGCCACAACCTGTTTTTGTAAATAAAGTTTTATTGGAATACAGCCACATTCATTTATTTACATACTGTCCACAGCTGCTTTTGTACTACAATAACAGATTGAATAGTTGTGACAGAGACCGTATGGCTCACAAAGCCTAAAATATTTACTATCTGTTCCTTTAAAAAAGTTTGCTGGCTGGGTGCAGTGGCTCACGTCTGTAATCCCAGTACTTTGGGAGGCCGAGGAGGGCGGATCACGAGGTCAAGAGATCGAGACCATCCTGGCCGATATGGTGAAACCCCGTCTCTACGAAAAATACAAAAATTAGCTGGGCGTGGTGGCGTGGTAGTCCCAGCTACTTGGGAGGCTGAAGCAGGAGAATCGCTTGAACCTGGGAGGCGGAGGTTGCAGTGAGCCAAGATCGTGCCACTGCACTCCAGCCTGGTGACAGAGTGAGACTCCGTTTCAAAACAAATAAAAAAAGTTTGCTGACCCCTGTTCTAGAGTTGTCACCGAAAACTAGAAGAGCTATGTTATAGGCCCACTTCCTTGGAAAGTAGACTCTGATATGGAGATTAGCATGCAGGAAGTTTATCCGGGATTGCTCTTGGGAAGGGGGCAGGAAAGGAAGCAGGATTGGGCAGAGAGATAAATTGGGCTCCGATGCTGTATGAAGACCTCAGCTAGTCCCATGGGAGGCTCTTGAAACTGGGATGGCTCTTTAGAGTTGTCAAGTTGAGGCAGTGGGGCCAGGTCTTCATAACCTTGAACTAACCTGCCTGGGAAAGGGGTATGTCAGTGAGGTAGCTCTTCCATTGAGGAAAATTCCCAGGGGGCTGACAGCTGAGGGCTGCTGGCTGAGAGCACTCCCAATAGCTGCGGGAAGAGGCCCAGCAAGCATGATGGTGGGGGATCTGGGCAGCACAGGATGGCATCCACTACAGCCCACACTTGTGCTGCTCAGCAATACTTCTTGGTTTAAGTTCTGGTGGGCCTCCTTTCCTGGGGGAAACTTAGGAAAGGAAGTTGGACAAACTACAAACCCCATCACTGACTGGTCTTGAGGCCACAACTGATACTCATCATCTCCCTCTTCTACTATCCATTCTAGATCCCCCTTACCCTCAGCCAGCACGTGTTCTGGTCTCCGTCACTTCCACGGAGGCATGATTTAGACCCTCAGACCTGAGGGGGCTGAGCCTGAAGTCAGCATATCCTGCTCAGGTCACGGCCTGGGCGCTTGTATAATTATTTTATAAATACTGGGCAAGGGGCCAGGCACAGTGGCTCACGCCTGTAATCCCAGCACTCTGGGGAGCTGAGGCAGGTGGATCGCTTGAGGCCAGAAGTTCGAAACTAGTCTGGCCAACATGGCGAAATTCCTTCTCTACTAAAAATACAAAAATCAGCTTGGCATGGTGGCGCACGCCTGTAATCCCAGTTACTCGGGAGGCTGAGGCAGGAGAATAGCTTGAACCTAGGAGGGAGATGTTGCGGTGAGCCGAGATGGTGCCACTGCACTCCAGCCTGGGTGACTGAGACTCCATCCCCAAAAAAGAAAAAAACAATATTGGGCAAAGAAATACCAAGAAGTCTCCACGTGAATCAACTGAGTACCAAAGATATACCTCCCTACCCTCCATTGCTTAACAGCAGCTGTACCTCCTCGTGATGATCAGGGTTAATTATCCCTCAAATGGTGACTGTTCTTGCCTAGCAGTCTCTTGACACGAGGAGCTCAAGTGCCTGGGTGCAGTCACAGCTAATAGTTCATAGTAATCTTGATGTTTCTTTTAGTGGAAGTGTTCCTCCTTTGTGACTCAAAACCTCTAACCTGCAGAGCCCAGAACTGTGAGAACAGGAGGCACAAATGTCCAAGTGGGTCACTAGAAGTGATGGTAAGAGAGAGTACTCCTGCTTTCATTTCTTCGTTCCCAGACCCATGTATTCTACCCATTGGAGACAAAGCATCATGTAACGGTCTTTGATTTCAAACATGTGCTGCATCCTGGAGGATGGTAGCTATTGTCTCAGGGTTTCTGAGCTGGTTCCCCAGCTGTGCCTTCGACAGACAGTTCCAAGCTGGCAGCTTCAGGATAGTGCAGTAGATGAAATGACAAGTGGACCCTGTCACCATGGACCCACTGCTGCACCTCCTTATCATATGGGATCCTGTATGACTATCCCATAATCTGTAGATCCCATAATCTAACCCAGTAGATTAAACATTCTATGAGATCTTTGAGAGTTGTGCTGGATGAAGCTCTACAAGCAGTGAAGACGAACTCGTATCTGGAATATACGTGTATTCCAGGGAAAATGCATCACAGCTCTTTCCAGGGTGGACAGGGTTTAATACAGTCAACTTCCCAAGTGGCTGCTGGTTGTTCTCAAGGGATAGAGCTATATCTAGGTTCAGAGTCGGTCTCTGTTACTGGCAGGCCGAACACTCAGCAGCAGCAATAGCTAGATCAATCTTGGTGAGTGGGAGCCATGCTATACCATCTGATATGGTTTGGCGCTGTGTCTCCACCCAAATCTCAACTTGAATTATAATCCCCATGTGTTGAGGGAGGGACATGGTGGGAAGTGACTGGATCATGGGGGCAGTTTCCCCCATGCTGTTGTCATGATAGTGAGTGACTTCTCAAGAGATCCGATGTTTTAAAAGTGTTTGGCAGTTCCCCCTTTGCACTCTTTCTCTCTCTCTCTCTTGCTATCTTGTGAAAATGCCTGCTTCCCCTTTGCCTTCTGCCATCATTGTAAGCTTCCTGAGGCCTCCGTAGTCATGTAGAAATGTGAGTCAATGAAACCTCTTTCCTTTTTAAATTACCCAGTCTCAGGTAGTATCTTTATAGCAGTGTGAAAACGGACTACTATACCACCATGGATGCTGTTTATACACCCATTGTGTCAGCTCTGGGGTGGCCTCAGATAAAGACTGGTTGATGTCAACTGTGTGTACATGGTTGTTTAGTGCTTCTCCATTGTATGTCCTCTCTGGCCGGTGTTTACATGGAATACAATGATCTTCACACTTGGTGCCCGCTCCCATATGTCCAAGCCTCCACCACAGGCTCCTTGTTTCCAATTTTCCAATCTTATTCCTTTCAGACCCCTTACCAACCAGCCAAGCCATTCACCACTGCCCATGAGATCCATGTATAGTCTAAGCTCAGGCTCCTTCTCTTTCCACATACAGTGGATGGCTAGGTGCATGATCCACAAGCTATGCCCACTAGAAGGACTCCCCACTCTGCTGTCTTTCAAGGATGCCCCTGTGTGGGGTTGCAGTGCAGCCACGGTCTCTTTTTGTCTTGCTCACACACACTGAACTGACCTATCTAAGGACAAGGCTTGGCTTCTTTTCTCTTCCATCAGCTGGATATAAAGAGCTCCCAGGCAGCCAAAGGTGTGAAATGAGGGACAGGCAGGTACTGGTGCAAAGGGAGTGGATGACATTGATGTCTGGGTCACCTGGTCATGTAACTATCTTCTGCCCTCTGGCCCTGCTATGCCCAACCCCAGTCATACTATTTCTATCTTAGGAATTGCTGCTGGCTTTGCCTGACCTTATGACTCAGTGGATATGGCAAAATCCAGCTCATGATGAACAGCTTTGGTCACATGGTCAACTTAATGATCCATGGTCTGATGGTCTGTCTCTACCAGAACCCTGTAGTATCAAGAGTTGTTTCTTAAGAAGTATACAATTCTTGGCTACAGATGGCATGGCCCTGCTCCAGAACCCCAGGTGTCTACATTGTGATTCTCCTGTAGGGTCTTGTCATAAACTTGGCAGGCATCTGTTCCCACCACAGACACCTCAGGTACTTTGGGCTCTGCCAGCTCATCCGTCCCACAAAGTATGGCCACTTGTGCTATAGCCTGGAGCTTCTGCTGAGCCCTTTCCTGCTCTGGGCCCAATCAAAACTGACAACTTTCTGTGTCTCCAGTACATGGATGGAGCAGTATTCCTAGGTGTGGGATATGCTGTCTCCAAAACCTAAAGAGGGTTCCCAGGCATTATGTTTTCTTCTTAATGGTTGGAGTGAGATGCAATAATTGTCTTTCACTTTCAAGAGAATGTCCCTGCCACATCCCAGACCATTGGCCCCTAAAAATCTCACTGCACCCTGCCCATTTGTGTTTTCAAAAATGGTCTGGGCAAGGCACAGTGACTCATGCCTGTAATGCCAACACCTTGGGAGGCCAAGGCAGGAGGCTCACTCAAGACCAGGAGTTCAAGAGAAGCCTGGTCAACATGGTGTCAACCTGGCTAATAAAAAATTAGCCAGGTATCGTGGCACACACCTACAGTCCCAGCCACTTGGGAGGCTTGAGGTAAGAGGCTTGCTTGAACCTGGGAGGTCAAAGCTGCAGTGAGCTGTAATTGCACCACTGTACTGCATCTTGGGTGACACAGAGTGAGACCCTGACTCCCTCCCAAAATAAAAATAAATAGTAAAAATAGTCTGTTTATTGTCTTCTCCTTCACTAGACTGTAAGCTTCTTGAGGCCAAAGATTATGTCTTCTCTATCCCTGGGACCCTAATACCTGACACGTAAGAACTCAACAAATGCATGTTGAAAGAATGATTTTATCAACATTAAAAAACAGCATTTGATTGGATGTTTTGATCTTCCTGGATCTTGAAACCAACCTCCCCAGGTTATGAGTAAGTCCATCCTGACAGTAATTGTATCATTTTGGTTGATTCAAAGAAAATACAATGTATCCAATCAAACCATCTTTCCTTTGATACCAGGGCAGTGTCACCCAACTAACTGAACTCCCAAAGCTTTGTTTTCTGGATGGACTCCCTTCCCTTGCAATAATGGGCAGTAACAAACTGAGCCCTTGCCCCATCTGGCTGTGATAAACACATTCAAAACACATTACCGATCTCAGAGTAAGGCTCTGAGGCCTGAGGCTACAGCAAAAGAAAACCAAGGTTGACAGGCACAAGTTTAAGAACCTGATATTCTATAAATGATAAGGCCAGCTGCCTGTTCCTTCACCACAGAACACAGTAAATGCATTATCTGGGCCTCCTGCCACTTTTCAAACCTGAGATTCTCTAATGATATCTGTTTGGGCAACTTTAAACTTCATTTGTTAAAAAAAAAAAAAAAAAAAAAAACCCTCTAATTTACTGAATCTCAAGTGTTTCTTTCCTTTGCCTTAAATTGTTGGGTTTCTTTTGAATGTTTAAAATTTTCTTAAAATATCTGTTGGGTTTTTTTTTTTTTTTTTTTTTTAAATCTTTCTAAAACACACACCTGATTAGGTCCCTCATCTCCTCAAAAACTTCTCATGGTCTCCCATTATCTGAAGGCCAAAGTCCAAACTCGTTGATAAGGCCTCCAAGGCCTTGGTTACTTTTTTTGCCCAATTTCTCACTACCATTCCTAAGAACCTTATGCTTCAGCCACCTCATATTATTTTCCTTTACTGAAACTAGCCATACACCTTACGCTTCTGTGCTTTCACATAGACTGAGCCTTCTAAGAACTCCTACCCGTCCTTCTGGCTTTGGTTCAAATATGAACTCCTCTGTGAAGATTCTTCCTCTGAGTGGTGTTATTCATTTCTTTCCCCATTTTCTCAATATTTTTATGTCTATAGTTACCACCCAATATGCCATACTCTATTTATTTAGTTATGTGTCTATCTGCCTCACCAGACTAAGAGGAAATTATCTCTCCTTTATTGTTGTGTTCCCAGTGCCAGTCTAGTCCTTGGCACACAGAAGATGGGCAACATTTGTTTGTTGAATGAATGAATGAAAATACAGAGACTGAGTCCCTACACGAAGGACCAAGACCTCCAATTTTATTTATTTATTTTTATTTTATTTTTAAGACTGAGTCTCGCTCTGTCACCCAGGCTGGAGTGTAGTGGCGCCATCTCAGCTCACTGCAACCTCTGCCTCCCGGGTTCAAGCAATTCTCCTGCCTCAGCCTCTCAAGTGCTGGGATTACAGGTGCCTGCCACCACATCTAGCTAACTTTTGTATTTTTAGTATAGGCAAGGTTTCACCATGTTGGCCAGGCTGGTTTCAAACTCCTGATCTCAAGTGATCCACCTGCCTCAGCCTCCCAAAGTGCTGGGATTACAGGTGTGAGCTACCACGCCCGACCAGGACCTCCAAATTAACCACTACAAGAAAACCATCAATAAGCTGTTAGAGCAGACACAAATGGTATTTACTTTCCCACATTTCCCCCAGCAACTGAACATGCTTATAAGACATATTCACACCTCCTGAGAGGTCTCAGGAACTATTCTCACCCCATTTCAGGGGCAACCTTTTCTTTTCTTTTCTTTTCTTTTTTGAGATAGAGTCTCACTCTGTTGCTCAGGCTGGAGTGCAGTGGTACAATCTTGGTTCACTGCAGCCTCCGTCTCCCAGGTTCAAGCGATTCTTATGCCTCAGCCTCCCAAGTAGCTGGGATTACAGGCGCCTGCTACCACATCTGGCTAATTTTTGTATTTTTAGTAGAGCCGGGTTTTCACCATGTTGGCCAGGCTGTTTTCAAACTTCTGATCTCAGGTGATCTGCCTGCCTCGACCTCCCAAAGTGCTGGGATTATAGGCATGAATCAATGTGCCCGGCCTCAACCTTCTCATTTTTAACAGACTGTAGCTCCGAGGTACTTCTCGGTGTGTGGGCAAGATTGGGAGGGATGTCTGCAAGCTTCCTTCCCTTCAGCAAATGCTCAGAATAGCTCCATTAGCGTTCATGGAAATTCTGCACATGCATCAAGGAGAAAACAGCCACAAATAACACAGCCTGCTTTCCAAATCTCCAAAGCACATCTCTGCAATCATTCTGCTTTCCAACTATCACCACTGAAGGCTTTCAGCCAGAGAGCAATTTGTTTTCAACTTACTCTGGGTTCCTAAGTTAGCAGAACTCTTTGGTTCTTTAAACATGAGGCTTGCTACTTCCAGTCTCCCTATCCCGGCTTCTCTTCCACATAGCCTATTAACACAAAACTGAGCAGTTCCTGCTTTGAATCAGTCTAACACCTTCTCCTGATGCTCAAGACCCTTCAGACCTGGCCCTGGTCCTTGCCTTCCTCTCCTGCCTCATCTCAGGCTACTCTCCTGCCAGTGTCCTCTACTCCAGCCATACCAATCACTTTCCAGATATCTCCACCTCTGGGTTTTCCCATACTCTGCTTGCTCTGCCAGGCATACATCTCAACCACCCAATTAATTACTCCTGCCCTTTAATTTTGAAATTTTCATTCTATTAACTAACATTCCCCTATCCAAACTCCTGCCCTTTAAGACTGAACACAGGTATCAGCTCCTCCAGGAAGCACTCCCTGATAGAATTAGATGCTTATCCTGTACATCCACAATCAGTTACTCAACTGTCCAGTAAATAGTTATGGAGACCTAGCTTGTCCCAGGCTCTGTTCCAGATGCTGGAGATATAGCAGGGAACAGAACAAAGACTCTGCTTTCGTGAAGCTTACATTCTGGGAGTGGGGAGATAGACAATAAAGAAATAAATAACTATGTTAAAGAGTAATAAATATTCTGAAGAAAAATAAAGCCAGGTACAGCATTAAAGAATAGTTAGGGGGGAGTGCTATTGTATTTAGGGTAGTCAGCAAAGGCCTTTTTGATAAGGGAAAGAGAGACCTAAATCAAATGAGGACAAGAACATGCAGATGTCTGGGGAAAGAGCATTGCAACTGGAACAGCAAATGCAAAGAAGTAATACATTAGAAGTAATGGCAAAAACCACAATTACTTTTGCACCAACCTAATCAAACCACTAGGACTTGGTTGGCTCAGAGTAGGAGATGGGAGGTCTAGGCTGACCCCTTGAGTTCCTAGCTGGACCGTCTGGCTTGCTGGTACTGCCAATGGAGAGAAGACATGTTATATTTGAGATGTCTATGGGGCATCTAGGAAATATCATCTGAAAGTCAGGGGACTGGTCTGGGCTGAAGATACAAACTGGAATGTCATCAGCATGTAAACGATGCTTGAAAACATGAGAGTGGATGAAATCATCCAAGGGAACCATATACAGTCAAATAGACCGGGATTTTGAATCTTAGATCTGTCATTCACTATCTGTGTGACCTTGAGTAAGTTACTATACCTTTCTGAGCCTTACTTTTCTCATCTTTAACTGGGTATTCTCTTTTTGTAAAATGGTTACCACAGTGCTGGGCCCAGGGTAAATGCTCGATTATTATTATTCTAGCTCCAATAGTTACTAGCAGTGGGAAATTGAAGGTGATGTTTCTGCTCAGTGAGCCTCAGGCTCCCATTTGTAACTAGTGCTCAGTATACACCTACCCCACAGAATAGACGCTCGGGAAATGGTTGCTAAATAAACAAACAAATCTAAAAAATGAAAACAACAATACCTACTTAATACAATGGGTAAGAGAAGTCAGCAAGATTTTTACAAAACTATATAAAGATCCAGGTAAATGTTAATAAACTGTCTTAGGAAAAGTACCTAGCATTTAGAAGGTAGGCAATAATGTTAGTGTCGTCCCTTCTCCCCTTGTTTTTGATCCATGTAAATGTTAATAAATTGTCTTAGGAGAAGTGCCTAGCACTTAGAAGTTAGGCAATAATGTTAGTCCCGTCCCTTCTCCCCTTGTTTTTCAACTCTTTATTTTTTTTTTTGGATTTTAAATCTCTCCCTTTCTACCAGCTCCTTCCTTTCAGATTACAAACGTGCTCCAGTATCCCCTAATCTAATCCCCACTTCCTTGAGTCTTCTACCTTCCTCAAATCCTTGTTCCATCATTTTTTAATTTCACCAACTGTACCCTTTCTCAACCCCAAACACTCTTCAGTGAACAAACTCCACCTTTTGTTTGAGAAAAAAAAAGTCCCAGCTTATTATTACTTTTAAAAAAACAAGTATTATTTACATAATTGTTAAAACAGGCCTGTGTAGAGATATTTCACTTTAACATATATACGTATGTGCTTTTTTCTACTGCAGTAATTCATTTCAAGAGAAATTTCATTATGTATCTTCTACAGAGCCCTAAACTGAGAGCGCCAGCGTATTCAAATAAACCCGGAGGTGTGGGAGGCTTCGGGCCAGTTCCTCATTAGTAGCCTCAGCATGGGGGCTCTGGAGACCAACGCAGAAGGTCTTCCAGGGAGAGCTGAAACGTTCAGATAAGTGAG
Source organism: Rhinopithecus bieti (assembly GCF_001698545.2). Lineage (NCBI taxonomy): Eukaryota > Metazoa > Chordata > Mammalia > Primates > Cercopithecidae > Rhinopithecus > Rhinopithecus bieti. Next base: position 1,971,688 of record NW_016806071.1, read on the forward strand.
CTCTGGGAAGAAGGGGTAGTCAGCTGGCTCTGGCAGGCTCACCCCTGGGGTAGAGCAAAGAGAACAGACAGGGGAGTTCTGAGAGGCACCAGAGCTATCTAAACTCAGGGGGATGGAACCGAGTGAGCAGCAGCGGTAATTGAGTTTCAGTTACCTGCAGGGTGGTGAAATAAAGTAGTAACTTCATCTGCCTGACAGGGGGAAGTTTAGAGGTGTCCTTGGCATACTCACAGTGAAATCCATCACCCTTTCACCATGTTGGGTGATAGCAACCGTATGGCGCTTCCTAGTGACAGCCAGTGTGCGTTCTGTTAGGCAGCACCAGCGCACTCCAGCTAATGAAGCACATTCCTGCAGGCCTGTCTCCTAGGGCTCTCCGAATCCTCTGTCTGCAAAGGAATGGCACCATGGGAAAATCCAGCACAGCCAGCATCAGCCATCACCCAAACTCAAAAGCGTCTTTGAACGGCAGAGAGAGGCCCATTTTCTTCTCTGCCTGGCCCAGGGCTGGAACCGTCCTCAGGTCACTTTTTGTGGGTCTGTACAAACGTGCCGACTGGCAGCGAGCCGTTCTTCACCTGAGCCCGGATTTCAGCTCGGTGCTTTAATGTGAAGACCAGGGCTCTCACCGTCCGCCGGTACGGCCCATTAATGAGGCGGGAGCAGAGATGAAACGTTTCCCGCTCAATATTTTCAACCAGTAGGTGATCCATCTAAAAAACAGCAAAATTATCAAATTAGAGCCTTACATTGCATAAGGATTAAAAGCAAGAGAGGCTGGAGCACTCTGCTCAGAGGCCTCCATTAATCAACTGAAATTCAAGGACATCTACTTCACAAGAGAAACAGGAAGAGCAAATTAATTCCACCCTGGCAATTAAGGAACAAGGCCATGTGCTTTGTGACAGGGACCTCATTCACAACCCCTGCCGGGTGGTAATATTTGCCATTATAACAGGAAACTGGCCTGAACTAAGCAACGGGTACTGGGCCCTGTACTTTACCAACCAGGAAACGAAGACCAAGAATAATAAATCAGTATAACGGTTCATATTTTTTTTTTGTTTTTAGACTGCCTTTTAACTCCTTATGGCATTTTAGAAACATGGGGTCTGGATCCTAATATGTGTACAGAACAGTTCAAAAATCACTTTTCACATTTAATGCTCATAACTCCTATTATCACATTTTACAGATAAGGAAACAGGTTCAAAGGCAAAGGTTTAAGGTCTTACAATTACTAAGAGACAGAGCTGGGACTCTGACCTGGATCCCTCAACTCCAAAGTTCATGTTTTTTCCCTTTCACCATACTAATGGCCGCTTCAACATTCCGAGAGAATGGTTGAGATTGGAGAGACGCTGCAGTTTCCATTAAGCACAGCAGGCCTAGGGGAGGGACCTGTAGCAATTCTGGGGTGGTCTGGCTCAGGCCCAAGCCATCTTGAGGTCCCAGACCTAATCAAAGCAGGAGAGATCTGGGACTTTGTCTACACGGTCTGAATCCAGGGTAGGTTGGATGCTGGTCCAAGACCACCCCCAGCACTACCCTCCTTTCCAGGCCCATCTTCAGCTATTCCCCTCCCCAATCCTGACCACAGCCGGCCCTGAGCACTCCACTCTTGGCCACTTTCATACACCTCTATGCCTCTGCACCAGCACATGTTCCCTTAGCAAGGCATACCTTTCCCTACGGAAAACACTCCTCTTTGTATGTCAAAGCCGAGGCAAGAACAACCAAACAAAAAGACCCCAGTGCAAAGGACTGAAAGTTCTTCAGGCTGCCACCATGCCCTGAGCTTCCCCTAGTCACTATCATGATATATTATAAATGAAGTGTATACTTTTATTTTACAGATACTGTCTCACTCTGTCACCCAGGCTGGAGTGCAGTGGTGTGATCAAAGCTTACTGCAGGCTCAAACTCATGGGCTCAAGTGATCTTCTGGCCTCAGCCTCCCAAGAGCTAGGATTATTACAGGCATGCACCACCATGCCCAGCTAATTAAAATTAAAAAAAGAAATTTAGAGATGGGGTCTTGCTAAGTTGCCCAGACTGGTCTTGAACTCCTGGCCTCAAGCAATCCTTTTACCTTGGCCTCCCAAAGTGCTGAGGCCTCCCAAAGTGCTGAGGCATTACAGGCATGAGCTACCGCACCCAGCCAATGATCTATATTTTAAGTTTGTCTCTCCTAGTAGAACATTCCTTGAAAATAGGAGACAAATTTCTCTCTCTCACTTGCTTTTTTACCTTTAACCTTTCTCTTCCTCCCTTAGCCATTCATTCAAACATTTATTCAGCACTATATGCCATGCTCTGTGCTTGGGCTGAGCAATAAGCAGTGACTAAGGAAGGCTCAGTGCTTGGGCCCTTGGGCAGCCTAGTCCAGTAGGACAGATGGACCGTGAACAGGGATTGTAAGGATCCTGTGCACCAGGAGAAAGGAGAGGAACCAGCACAGGGGAGAACACAGCCATGGCAAAGCAACCCAACCCAGGAGGGCAGTGCCTGGCTTCAAGAGGAAATGAAGTTTAATCTGAGACCTGGAGCATGAGTAGGATCTGGCTAAGTGAAATAGGTGTTTGCTTTGTGATAAATTCACCGAGCTGTACATATATGTTTGTTCTTCTGTGCAAAATGCAAAGTTCAAAAAAAGAAAAAACATACCCCAAATAAAAAGGGGTCACCTGACGTTTAATAAAATGTCCTAACATGAGACAGATGGACCAAAGTAAGTAGAAAAAACAAACTTGTCAGACATAAGGACCAAGCAAAGAGCAGAACAGGACTGAAAGAGACACAGAGAAAGAGAGAGAGAGTGAATATCCAGGCCCAGACATCTGCCTTAGTCTAGCTGACAAAAGGTGCTCACAAAAGTTTGTGGTCCTAATGACAGACAGATTATTTCCACGGCTTGTGTTGGAGTGAGTGGACTTGGCGCTGTGGTTCTCAGAACCCAGACTCCAAGTTTTTCAAGGCTTCCTGGGTGGGCACCGAACTAGCCCCTGAGGCAGGCCTGGCACCAGACTACTTTAGGAAGCTGGAAAGGTGGCTAGCTGGCTATCTAGCATTTGTCCTGCAGCATTTGCTAGAAAGAAAGTTCCTTATCCTGGTGTGAGGCTGGTTAGTCTCCACTGGTGGTTAGAGATACACTTAGCAAGAAAGTCTTTTTTTTTTTTTGAGGGGAGTGGTTATCAAAGAAGAAGCGTATATGTTTGTAAAACAAGTCATGAGCACTCCAGCAAATTATAGTACCCGTATTAAATTAAAAAAAACAAACTCTGAGTGTGTCTTGGAATTCACATACTTCATTCAGCAAATAGTTAACTGAATTGCTACTCTGGGTCTGGCCTGATCTTAGAGAGATAGAACAGAAAGGATGTGAACCCTGCCCATCACAAACTCACATCCCAGAAGTGGGTGGAAACCCAGGGGTAGGCAGCACGACAAGTGCTATGCCATCAGTGTGGTGGTAATAGAAGGCAAGCATCTAACAATTCTCATGCATGCCTCTTGTTAAATGAAGACCAATCAGAATTAAGAAATGGAGAAAAATATGTGACATTAAAATCGTGATAGAAAATGATTCATCATGTACCGTGTGTACAACAAGTTTGTTGCAAAGTGAAGAACACCTGTCTTGTAAGTGCCTTTGGGTAATCCAAACCCACCCAAGTTGGTGAGTCCTTTCCAGTGGGTCCTAATCTAGTGCTTTAGGTGAACCCTTCTGGGTGGAAGGACCAGAGTTTCACTGAGTCCTTGAGAAAAGGGCTTTTGCTATGAGATAGGAACACTGGGAGAAACCTAGGGATTTATTTAGAAATCGATCCTTTCTCTGTATCTCTCATGAGCTGCCTGGTCTCTTTCTCACATGTTGTTGCTCTTCTCCATGGGCCTTACTCACTACCAATTCTAACTGCCTTATTCTCTCTTCCTATGCTACACATCTTTTCTCTACTCACAACTCTGCTTCCTCACAACTCCTCCAACATCCTTTGTTTAACACTTGTACTGTTGTTTTATTGGTATCTCCTAGTTCACATTTCCCAGAGACAGAGAGTTAGAATCCTTATTTGTTTGTGCCTGTGAGTTAAGTGTGTTATACAGCTTTCTAATTCTGGATGAACTGGCTAGAGCTGGAGGAAGATATAAAACATGACCACCTTGAGCTCCTTCATCAGTGGGAATCGGTGCCATAACCAATTAGTGATGTCTGTCACATGTGTAAGCTTTCTCAGGGCATGGGAACAGGGTTTTCTTCATGTGTTTACCTTAAGTGTGGAAATTCCCACACTGTTTTGTAACTATTTATTTGTCTGTCTTCCTCAGAAGACTATAAGGACTGCTAGAGTTGAAACCATGTTGTATCCATGTCTAAACTGCGCATGCCTAGTTAGCATAGGTTAGTGGCACATAGTAAATGTTCAACCAATATTTATTAAATGAATGCCCTTCCTTCCCATGTATAACTCTTCTTTCTTGCTCTTCTAATAACATCATATACATAGCAGATAAAATATGTTTCCATTTTATGTGTATTTTCTAATTAGCAAAATCCTACGCCTCTGATAAAGGTGGGCTCCACTGCCATCTCTTTTACAAAACATTCCCAGATTCCCCCATCAGATTTAACTGCTCTGTACTTTGTGTGTTGATACTTGCTAGTACCATTATTTCAGACTGCCTCATATTTTAATTAATGATTTATAGGTTCTCAGTCAGGAGACAGTAAAGTTTTCTTAGGAGAGGGAATGTGACTCATCCATGTTTGTCTTCTCCCCCAGCACCGAGTAGATCCTTACTAAACATCTGTTGAATTGAATAGCCACTGGAAGCAAACTTTGTGTGGGTTTTCCAATAGCATGATTGAATTTGTACATATCTACCCACACTGCTTTTTGACCACTTGAATACATTCATGAGAGAGCTGGTCAAAGCCAGGGGTGCAGTCTGAGGCCATTAAACAAAGAAAAACTAACAGTCCCATATGGGGACGTACCCCTGACCTGGATCTCATTAGCACCATCTGACAACCAACTGAGCCAACCAGCCAGTGTTTCATAACTCTTAATGATACAGGCTCACTTTGAGAATCAGGTTCATTTTTTTAAATGACATAATAGGAAAATGATCACAGGCCGTGAGGTAGGAAAGGAGAGTGGATAATGAGGAAGGGGAAGTAAGAGAATGACACCACAGGGGATGTTCATATGAGGAAAGATCTAAAAGACGGGGAAGAACAAAGAAGATCTCGAAGGGAGAAAGTAAAGGGGAATGGAGCCTGGGTTTCAACGACGGAGTTTTTATTCATCTATTCCACTATTCCAAGAACAAGGAAATAATCCATGAATCTAGAAAGCAAGATCTGTAGGGTAATAAAGAGATGCACCTTTAGGCTGTGCGTATTATTCTTCATCTATGGCTTTCACTATTAAAGGATATGAGTGAAACAACATGGAAACATTTATTTTTCTACAAAAATGTAATGCGAAGATTTGGTATTTGCAATAACACATGCTAGGATCAAATTGTAGAGGCTTTTAAGTCACTGGGCCAATAACTTAAACCCAATGCTTTACTGCTGCCTGATTAAGTACATTTATGGAGATCTGATGTCTGATTTGAATGCACTCAACATTGGTTACTGTCAAAGACCAGATACTGAATTAGATGGTTCATTGATTTACTCTAATATGGAAATATCTCAGATGATGATAGGTGCTAAGAATTAACCTTATATAAAAGGGCTTGTATTTATATTCTCTGACATAACAAACTGATAAACATGCTATCAAATGCTGTTTATGCAAGGAAAGCAGAGTTATTATTTTTTTTTTTATTTTTACTTTTGGCTAAGGAAGACAGTAAGATGCATACTTTTAATTTTTTAAATTTACTCTTTGAGAACAAAACCATTCAGCTATGCTTAATCTGATGTTTTTTCCAATTATGTTGGAAAGCACTAACAAATGTATCACTTTTTTAACTTTGCTTTATGACACTTGAGTGCTTACCACTTGATGTGCCATTTAAAGGATAATTAATGGATAAACTAAAAGGATAATTATCATGGAGTTTAATATAGTAGGCAAACTGCTCATTAATCCTTACAAGCATAGCTTTTTTATTATCATTTACTTAAAAAGATACCACAGGGAACTGGTATTTACCACCACATTAACTGTATATTATATACCCACACTGTATGTTTCTGCAATAATTTTGACTTATTTCAAAACTAAACTTTATTTAAAATAAATCTTGTTGGCTAATTGATACTCTGGAAAATCAGACTTATAACTTTCATATTTTGTTTTCTCTTCCAAGGTTTAATACTCATATTAAAGCTTCCTGGCCGGGCGCGGTGGCTCAAGCCTGTAATCTCAGCACTTTGGGAGGCCGAGACGGGCGGATCACGAAGTCAGGAGATCAAAACCATCCTGGCTAACACAGTGAAACCCCATCTCTACTAAAAAATACAAAAAACTAGCCGGACGAGGTGGCGGGCGCCTGTAGTCCCAGCTACTCGGGAGGCTGAGGCAGGAGAATGGCGTGAACCCGGAAGGCGGAGTTTGCAGTGAGCCGAGATGCGGCCACTGCACTCCAGCCTGGGCGACAGGGCGCGACTCTCGCCTCAAAAAAAAAATAAAATAAATTAAAAAAAAAAAAAAAGCTTCCCTTTAGGAAAAATTAAGTGAACCGTGTTTTTTGCTTTTTTGTACTTTCAGGCATAGGCAATTACTGAACTATCAGATAGTCATTAAATAATAGAACATGGGCCCGGGGCGTGGTGGGGCTCATGCCTGTAATCCAGGCACTTCCTGGGAGACTGAGGGCGGATGGATGCATGAGGTCAGGAGATGCGAGACCCATCCTGTAAAATGGTGAAACACCGTCTCATACTAAAAATACAAAAAATTAGCCGGGCGTTGTGTGGGCGGGCCCAGTAGTCCCAGCTACTCCGGGAGGTCTGAGCCAGAAGAGGGCGTGAACCGGGAGACGGAGGCTTGCAGTGAGCCGAGATCATGGCACTGTACTCAGCCTGGGTGACAGAGCGAAGACTCTGTCTCAAAAAATAAAAAGAATAAAAAATTACCAAACGTGAAAAAATAAAGATATATAGAAAAGGATATATAAAATGACACTAAAATTGATCAAGATTAAAGAGAACACAAATGTAAATAATTACATCAATTTTCTGCAATGTTACTTAAATAATCAATAAAAATATCTTATGGAACATTCGGCATATAATTCACTCTATATAAATCTCAGTTAATCATAACTTGCCCAACATTCATTTAAAAAACCGTAACAATTTACCAAAAAAGGAAATGTGCCAATGTGTTAACAAGATTATGTCTGGGTTACATTTTTTTCCCTTTTATACATTTTTCTCATTTTCTATTAGAAGTTTGTATTTAAAAACCCAAAACTTTATTTATTTATTTTTAAGGTTTCGAATGTACTTTATTTCTTCAATAATGCCATATCTTAATGGGTACACAGTGCTTTAACTTGGCATCAATTATGAGTTGTTTTTTAAACAATTCATTATTACATCAGCTGAGATGATTACCGATCTCTCCCTTCTTTTGGGGTGACTCTGCCAACAGGGGACAGGTTCCATTCTATTCCGATTTGTGTTGCTACATATCTCCATACAGAAAGTGGCTCCACTAGCTAATACAGCACTACCGTATTTATCATGAAAATCAGGTGTACGTTTGTGGTGGCTCTGCCTTGCCATTGTTTGCTGAATGCTTTGAACTTGGAGACAACTTAGTGCGTTTGTGACCAAGAGGAACATGGTGAAGGTGAAGACAGAACTGTGGCAAAGCAGCTGCTACTTTGGTGCAAATTCACTTCAGATCCAAAACTTTATTTTAAAAAAAGTAAGTACTATATCACAAGTCTTTCTTTTGTGGATAAATAATTGAGATAGAATGGCAAAAATTTTTTTTAGAGACTGTAGTAACAGATCTAGTGTTTAAATCAGACTTCGGAATTGCTTCTTTTATTAATATTAAATTGTTCTCTAAGGATACTTTAGCGGAGTTGCTCTGGGATATCCTGGGATAAGGAAGAAACATGACTATTACATGTGTTATTTTCCAGAGTATTAATCAGCTTATAAGATTTGTTGTTTGATGATGATAATGAATATTATTATTAATGAGCACAAATCCTTCTTCCAGCATGTATACCTCAAACCATGAACATCATCTGAATTGTAAGTCATGAAGATAGGGAGCATGTCTATCCAATTGATTTTATGACTTAAAACTAAAGCTATGGCTGTTGATGAAAACTGGGGGATCTGAGTCTTTTCACTAGACAGCTATTTATTTTACTATTGATATTCAGTCCATCACAGAATTTTTACTTCAGCGAGAAGGGAAGGAATTTTAAATGGGAAGTAACCAACATTCATTAACTTCTAATCAGCAGGCACTACTATTCTTTTGCATATATGGTTCATTTAACCTTTTTAATACCTTAGGTGGTAGGACTTACAATCCTCATTTTACAGATTAAGAAATCAAGTCTCAGAAAACATTAAGGTATCTGCCTAAGGTATCACAACTAGAATGTCAGGGTTTCAACCCCAGATCTTGCTAGTTTAAAAGCCTGCCTCCTACAACACTGTCTCCTGGAATGCTTATAAATCCAGAATCCTTAAAGAATAACTGGTTAAAATAAAGCCACAGCATTAAGACTATGAAATCTTAATTATGAAATCATGAGGCATTTAACCAAGAACACCTACTAATCACATCTAACCAGGACATTTACTTTATTTTTCTTCTATTTTAAAATTAATTATTATGGGTACATAACAGTTGTATATGCTTAGGGCATTACCTTTAATTCCAAGGCTTCTGAGAGTAATTTCTGGGCATTTTTCCTAAACGATTCGGTTTTGGGATCACTTCTAACTTCAATAGAAGGTCTATTTGAATGTTTTTCAATGAAAGTTTTCCACTCAGTGTAAACTTCTCTGGCAAGAGAAGCCACTTCTGAATCTGAGTGTTTACGCATCTTGTTCACAGTGTGACCTGGAACAGGAAGAGAAAAACCAAAGGAAAGGTTGTTACATCTTCTTCTGAAAAGTGCAGGACTAGATGGACTGACTGACATGTGGCACTGAGAAAGTCATTCACACACCCAAGGATGTAAAGACTCTTGTGCAAAAGAAACCTGTTTCAAAAGGACTGAGATAATAAGATAATCACTGGGGGAGAACCAGCAGCCTAGCCAATGAATTAAGTCATAAACTAGAAGCAAAATCAATAGATTCTTAAAAAGAACAACAAAGGTAACTTCTTTAACCAGAAATTACTATAAAAGAAAATGAATTAAGCATTTATCTAGTTTTTTGGGGGAAGGAGGTACATACTATATTTCAAGACAACAAAATAGCCCTAGTTATTACGGGAATATTATTTAGCTAATAAATGTGAAAAGACTGATAGAATGAGAACATTTTTTTGTAGCCCTGATGAAATAATTCATTCAGAGACAATCATCAGCGGATGAACTAATTCAATGAGTCTGATGGGGAAATTTATAATGGAGGGATGAGCTGTCATCATCTAAACCCACTGTTCAATGTTAGCATCCCTAAGAGTGGGACTATCAGACAGAAGAAACAGAAGTACTTCACACCCTTAACCTATGAAGTAGCCTTATCCTCTTCCCCAAAAGAAAAAGAACCATAATCCAGTTAGTCATTCAAAGCTAACTTCCAATTCATAGGAAATAGGAGAGATAGAGGAGTAAATTATAGTATGAAGAAACAAGACAAATTCTGAATGTGGGACATTCTACAGGACAACAGACATGGTTTCTTCCACAGTCAGTGGTTCTTCTTTTTGTTGTTGTTTTTCATTTGTTTTTCTGAAAAGGGGCTAGGGTTAGGGACTGAAGTAGATTAAAAGTCTCTTGAGTACAAACTAACAAATGCGACGCGTGATTCAAATCCCAATTGGAACAAACCAACTGTTAAAAGATATTTTGAGATAAACAAGGAATATGAATATGTACTAGATACTAAATTATACCAAGGAATAATTGTAAACTTTGTTAAGCACAATAACAATGGCACTGTGGTTACATGAGAAAATACCCATATTTTTTAGAGATGCATAGAGTTCAAATGACAAAAGGTCTGAGATTCTGCTTTAAAATACCTCAGCAACAACATAAAAGCAAAAACAGAAAGAAGAAGTAGGGCAAAATCTTAATAGTTATTGAATCTAGATGAAGGGCATATAGGAGTTATAATATTCTCTTTATTTTTGTGTACGTTTGAGAATTTCATAATAAAATGGAAAAAAAAGGTGAAGGGTCAAAATATCAATATGCAAAAGTACTTAGATAAAAATAAATACCTAGAAAGGCTAAAGAAGTAAAAGAAACACTAAAACTAAAGGTTTAAAAAATGGAAGAATACAAAGGATACATATATAATTTATTTTTAATTTAATGAATTTTTTAATCCTGATCCACGGTTGAAAATATAAGAAAAGATATATTTTTATAAAAACCAGTAGCCTTTCTTTCTTTTTTTTTTTTTTTAACCAGTTTGCATTAGTTTTGTTGTGCCCTTTCCAAATGCAACAGTTAGCCTCTGCTTATCAATAACCCAAAATAATAAACTAGGTCCCAATGGTCCCATGTCCACATCTAAGATTGTTCAGGTGATCAGGAACTTCTTTTATTTGTGTGCTTTAGCTTTAGTTCTTTGGTATATCTCCAAATACGAAAAAGCTGGAGAGGCTCCGCGTCCCCACAAAGAATTAACAGCAAAACAGACTCCCAATTTTTTTTGAATAATTTACATATGAGTACCTTGGACCAAATAAACCTTGTACCCATCAAAACCAGCAAGAAATTGAGCCTGTTGCCTAAGTTTTCCCTGCCAGGGTCCTGCCATATCACCCAATCCAGCACACAACCAACCCCCATTTCATAATTGGAGCCCAGAAAAAAACTGTTCTGGGACCTGCTGGATGGTTGTACAACGGCCTCAATTTCTCGGGCAGCATCAGCTCCACTTTATCGTGAAGCCGGTGGTAGGTGGCCCGCAGGCCTCGGGCACCGGCGACCGACATCGCCGCCGAGGGATCGTGAGCAGCCGGGTGGGAGCGTGGCTCTGTTCTCGTCCCTGGCTGACAACGAAGGGGAGCTAGTCACTTTTCCTTGCCACGACGCCTGCCGTCCGTATATCGCCTGGAGAGCCCTTCCCGCGGCTCTCGCTGCCCCGCAGTACCAGTAGCTTTCTTAAGTCAGCAACAGCCAGTCAGAACACAACAGGGGAACAGATCCTGTTTAAACTAGTAAAAACTATACAGCACTTTGGAAAGCATGGACAAGAATGGGTGTGTGAGCATGCATGTGTGCTGTCTGTCTGTGCCCACTTCCTTAATGCTCTGGGATTCCTCCTTTTCCTCCATCCCTAGCCCCACTGCCCCAACATGCCTTAGGGCATGTTGCCTCCAGATGACTATGAAGGTACCCTGGTTGACCTCTCTGGCTAAGTTTGGTACCCCTTAATGCCATCTTCCACACTGCAGCTAGGATAGCCTTTATTTATTTTTAGTGTTTTCTTTTTTAGGGACTTTTTTCCTAAAGCATAAATTTGACCATTTCACTCCTCCACTTAAATTATTTGGTGCTATATCCACTCTTACCTCTTCATAAAAGTCCCTTCACAATCTGCCATCCTCCTACCTACTTTCTATCTTCATTTCCAGCTACTATCCACTGTCATCCACTACTCCAGCTACTTGCAGCTCCTAAAACATTTTATTTTTTATCTCTTTATTTTTGAGCACACACCCCAATGAACATTCTGTCTGCCTGAAATATTCTTACTTCTCTTTTTATCTGGCCAACTTCCATTTGGCCTTTAAGACTCATTTAAGGGTCCCCCTTCCTCCCGGAATTCTTCCTTAATATCTCTAGTTTTGGTCAGTACCCGGGCTCTCTGCTTCCTTAGCACCTTGTGTTCTGTTTATCATGATAATTACTAGAGTTAGTTGTAATTATTTGATGGGTTATCTCTTTCGTTCACCAAATTGAGCTTCTTGCAGAAATAGCTAACCTTAGGGGATGCTCATCTTTGTATCTCCAGCAGTGAGCATAGTGGCAGGAGATGGGAATCAGGAGAGCAGGCTGGTTGAATGAGAGACTCATATAAAGAATAACATACATTCCTACTACAATACATAACAGAAGATTTGAATAAAGGGAAAATATACCTTGTTACGAGATGGAAAAATCAGCACAAAAATGCCAATATAGAAATTAGTCGGCCAGGTGCAGTGGCTCATGCCTATAATCTCAACACTTCGGGATGTCAAGGTGGGAGGATCACTTGAACTCACAGGAGTTCAAGACCAGCCTGGGCAACATAGTGAGACTGTTTCTACAAAAAATAAAAAAAATTAGCCAGGTGAGGTGGCATATGCCTGTACTCTCAGCTACTTGGGAGGCTGAGATGGGAGGATGGCTTGAACCCAAAAGTTCAAGGCTATAGTGAGCTGTGATCATGCCACTGCACTCTAGCCTGGGCAACAGAGCAAGACCCTGCCTGAAAAAAGAAAAGAAAAGAAACAAAAAAGAAATTAGTTTATAGATTTTATGTAATCTCAACCAAAAATCTCAGTAGGCTATTTTTATTAGACTACAACCAAATACTTCTACACAAATATAACTCAGCAAGTGTATAAAATGCTATTTTGAAAAACAGGAGTTATGAGGCACAATTAGCCTCATATCTAAGATCTAAGATATTAGAACATATTTTAAAGTAACAATATTGAAAATGATATGGACCAACACCAAAAAAGAAAATGGATAGGGAATAAAAAAAATGAAGGCCGGAAACAGACTATAGTACATAAGAATTTAATACATAATGAAAGAGGCATCATTGAACAAAGGGAAGCAGAAAAAAAATTTTATTTGAGAAAATGGTCAAAACATTTAGAAAATTTCTCCAATTATGCCAACTGCATAGCCCAATATTGTTTGATTCCTTTATTCTCCACACGTTTATTGAAGGCCTGTTTGCTCTAGATACTATGATAGGCACTAGTCATGTAGGGCTTAAACAAGAAATTGTCCCTGCTTTAAAGGTTCTATGAAGAGAATCCTGAAGTTGAAAAATAAAACTTTGAAAGGAAGACAGGGTAAAATAATATTGAGTCTTTAACTTCTCCCTCTAACCAATTATTTATCAAAAATTTGGGCCGGGCGCGGTGGCTCAAGCCTG
>NW_016806071.1:1985467-1998912 GCF_001698545.2 Rhinopithecus bieti
AAAAAAAAAAAAAAAAAAAAAAAAAAATTTGTACCTAGCCTTTCTATGGACCTGGGAAAGGAGTACATCAATACTCATCACAAGGAGGAAGAGGAAGAGGAATGCAGAGCACTCATTAGAAATGTTTAAAGGTGCTTCCTAGCTAGTGATGCTTAGGAAAGTGCATTCCAATACATATCACTTGAAAGCACAAAGCACCCCTGGATACTTTCCTCTTCTGGGTGGAGTTCTCCTTATCCCTGAGATTATTCATTCAGCAAGCAAGATTTTATGCTCTTGGTCACTGTAGTAGATGCTAAAAATAAAATGATAAATAAGACAGTACAGGCTGTCAGACCTAGATCCAGAGCATTTAAACACTTTTTTTTTTTTAGACGGAGTTTTGCTCTGTCACCCAGGCCGGAGTGCAGTGGCCACTACGCCTGGCTAATTTTTGTATTTTTAGTAGAGACAGGGTTTTGCCATGTTGGTCAGGCTGGTCTCGAACTCCTGACCTCAGGTGATCCACCCACCTTGGCCTCCCAAAGTACTGGGATTACAGGCATGAGCCACTGAGCCCGGCCCATTTAAACACTTTTACCAGGCACTTACCTTATGTCTGGTGCTGAGGATACAGAGATGAGGAGGACACAGCCCCAGGAATTTAGCCTACATTTTACCTGCCAAAGTGTACAAAGAGGACACATGCACAGAAATATTCCTTCCAGCCTTGCCTGTGATAGCGAAAAGCTAGGAACAACCTACAGGCTCATCATTAAGGGTCCTGTTTGTTAAATAAATTATAGTCCATTTAAACAATAACTACTTTGCAGCCATTAAAAACTAAAATAGGCTGGGCGAAGCAGCTCGTGTCTGTAATCCCAGCACTTTAGGAGGCTGAGGTGGGTGGAAGCCTGGAGGCCAGGAATTTGAGACCAGCATGGCCAACATGGCGAAACCCTGTCTCTACTAAAAATACAAAAATTAGCTGGGCGAGGTGGTGAATGCCTGTAATTCCAGCTACTCAGGAGGCTGAGGCATGAAAATCGCTTGAACCTTGGAGGCAGAGGTTGCAGTGAGCCAAGATCGTACCACTGCACTCCAGCCTGGGTGACAGAGCAAGATTGTCTCAAAAAAAGAAAACAAAAAACCCAACAAAACACTAAACTAAAATAGTTCTACGTGGAGTGACTGGAAAAATGATCAGTTTTTTTAGTCAAGTGAAAAAAGCAGGTCTCAGAGCACACAAAATGTGAGCCAATGTTTATTTTTAAAACTACATATGTGTATACATATAAACAACATTTTTGTTTATATGCAAAGAAAAAAGTCTTAAAGAATTTACAATAAAATTATTAATGGTGGTCTCTTCTGAGTAGTGGGACTGTGTGTATCCATGCAGTTCAGCTCACAATCTAGTGGGCTGGCTCAACATGTCAACAAACCTAACAGCCTTGGCTGTGTTATAGTAGGGCAATATTCAGGTTTCTTCAGAATACAGATCCTTCCCTTCATAAGAGTCTCACCTTAACCTTTTCTCTCTCCAAGAAGGGCACTGCTGACCCAGCTTTATATATGAGAACCAATGCAGAAGTCCCTCACACAGACAGTCCTTTGACTTGGTCAAATCCAGCGGTCCTTCTCCATCCTGACATTACTTGGCCTCTCTGTGGCATCTGACACTGGCTTTCTTCCTGAAATATTCTCTTGCACTGCTTTTGGAGATACCACCTGTTACTAGGTCTCTTCTTCGTTCTCTATCTCCTCTGCTGCTGCTGCTCCTTTGTCCAATCCTTCATTATCTGTGAACCCCAGTTAGGGCATTGTCCTTGGCCTCTTTTCTTTCTCTACTCGCCTTCCCTGAGTAACCTTGCCCACTCCTGTGGTCCAGCTACCTACAGGCAGATGACTCCCAACTATGTGTCCCTAGCCAAAGATTCCCACTGAGCATGAGACCAAATATCCAGTCCCCTACTGGACATCTCCACCTGCTTATTCTGCAAACACCTCTAACTCAACATTTTTTGTCACAGAATGGCACCATCACCCACCCACCATTTTAGGATCCACTGTCTCTTTCAACCTTATGTTCATTCAGCCATTCCAAGTCATATAGATCTACTTCCTTAATTCTCCCTCTATCTTTTACTCTTCCTCCTCACCTACTCTCCACTCTTACTGCCCTGATTCAGGTTCACAACACTTCTTACTGCCCTGATTCAGATTCACAACACTTCTGCAGTTAGTAAAGTACTGCATTACTTTACTAACCAAACTCTGTCTCCAGTCTGGTCCTCTCCAATTCATCCTCTCTACTGAAGGCAAAATGACCTTTTTCAAACACAATTTGATCATATCATACCCTTAATAAAAATCCTCCGATGGCTCTCCATTGCCCTCAAATTAATTTCTAACATAGCATTAAAGCTCTGGATGACCTGGAATCTCTTTGGCCTCACCTGTCACCATGTCGCCCTCCTTCCTCCCTCCCTCACTTTCAACCCCCCACCCTTTTGCCTCTGTGCACTACCTTCTAGCCATAGAGAGCAGCTTGCATGT
This sequence comes from Rhinopithecus bieti, assembly GCF_001698545.2. Taxonomy (NCBI): domain Eukaryota; kingdom Metazoa; phylum Chordata; class Mammalia; order Primates; family Cercopithecidae; genus Rhinopithecus; species Rhinopithecus bieti. The sequence continues at coordinate 1,988,006 of NW_016806071.1, forward strand.
CCCTGTTTGGGGTCATGCTGGCTGGCCTGCTCCTACTTCTGTGCCTTAGCTCATACCATTCCCTCTGCCTAGAATATTTAAATGTCCATCTTATCCTCAAAACTGTAAATGTGTTGAGGGCAGAACCTCTACCTTACTTCAAGTTCTATTCCCAGCCCTCAGCATAGTGCCTAGCACAGAAGAGACGATCTATAAATGTTTGCTGAATTGAATCAGTTAAATAAAAAACATTTACATTTGACTTTCAAATTGGTTTTGTACTAACATTTGAATATGGATAGAGGTGATTAGGAAAATCACACAACTGCAAACAAAATAATGAAACTACACTGTAAAGAAATGAACCCAAAGGTGCTGAGAAAAGGAAAAGTTTCTAATTCTTATCCACCGCTGAGAATTTTTCCTGCTTATCACTACAGGCTTTGTATGAAGTATCTCATTTAATTTTTATAACAATGACTTAAATACCGTTATTATATCTCTTTTTACAAATGAGAAACCTAAACTCAGTAAGACACCTTGCCAAGGTCTCACAGCTAATAAGTGTAGAAGCTAGGATTAGAACACAAGCAGCCTGACTCCACCTCCAGAGCCTGCACACTTAACCCCTAATACACTATACGTCTCTGTTATTAGGGACTGACACACAGGAAGTCTTCAACAAGGCTCTATTGAGATACTGTTATTCACATTCTTGGTATTCCAAAATCAGAAGAGCACAGGCCCTGAGAGGTGGCCAAAGGACAGAAAGCTTCAACTCACAGGTCCGGACAGTGGAGTCACTGCTTTTGGCCTGCAGGGGGCAGTACATCCCTCAGATACTCCCACAAGAGCCATGCCCAAACTGGGACTGGTCAGGAGTCTTTTGCCAACAACAGCTGAACCAGCCCAGGAAGGGTGGGTAGGGCTGTAAAGGAGCCCAGTGGGGGATGCAAGACTTGCCAGCAAGAGGGAAGAATTTCCAAAGAAGACTAACAGCAAAAAGGCAATTCAGTCTGGGGCAAGAAAGAGAAGGAGTCTGGGAAACCCTCTACTAGACAAAAACAGAGCAGAATCATAAATTTCAGATCACAAAGGGAATTTCATGATAACATTAATAATGACAGGCTGGGCATGGTGGCATGCCTGTAATCCCAGCACTTTGTGGGGGCCAAGGCAGGAGGATTGCTTGAGTGCAGGAGTTTGAGATCAGCCTGGGCGTCATAGTGAGACCCTATCTCTACAAAAAACTTTAAAAAATAAATAAATAAAAGAATTGACTGGGTGTGGTGGCACATGCCTGCAGTCCCAGCTACCTGAGAAGCTGAGGCAAGAGGATCGTGTGTGCCCAGGAGTTCGAGGCTGCAGTGAGCTATGATCATACCATTGTACTCAGCCTGGGTGATAGAGTGAGCCCTGTCTCTAATACAATTATAAAATAAGCATAATGACAGCAATGACAGCTATTGTGCTAACCACTTTACATATATTAATTCATTTAATCCTCAGAACAACCCTATGAAGTAGGTGCTGTAGTTCCCCATTTTATAGGTAAAGATACCTGAGGTATTGAGAGGTGAGGTAACTTGCGAAAAACAACAAGAAGCCAGACCAGGTTTCATATATAAGGAGTCTGGCTCCAGAGCCCACGCTTTAACCCTCTACTATTCCCTCTGGTGATCAGATAGTCCTACATCCTCTGATTCAGATGAAAAAGATGAGGCTCCATGACCTTTCCCCAAGGTCACAAGTCGGCCAGTAACTACATCAAGGAAGTTAATGATCTGCAAAAAGTCATTATTTGCTCCATGAAGTTTATGTTTTAAAGTAAGCAGTGCCACTGGCTGGTCTTATGACCCAGGTCAAGTTCCCGGGGTTTAAGGTTAGGGGATTTCTGCATCCCAGCACACTGTTAAGACAAATTCCCTGCAGGAAGCAGTCTTTTGCTCATTTACCAACTATTACCAAATACTCACAGACATTGGGATAGAATGTTGAGCAAGACAAGACCCAGAAAATCCAGACTAACCTGTATTCAAGGAGCTCTAGGAAAGTCAGGGGACAACACCTAAACAAACAAATGCACACAAAAAGGTGTTACACGGGCCCTAAGATAGTATTGAAGGGGGAACCCCAAGGAGGGCCAAAAGGGCAGATGAGTCAATTCAGCTGGTAAAGGGGTCAGGGAACACCATGAAAGAGGCAATGCTTATCCTGGTCTTAATAATAACAGCCAGGCGCAGTAGCTCACTCCTGTAATCCCAGCACTTACTAGGAGGCTGAGGTGGGGAGATCACATGAGGCCAGGAGTTCGAGAACAGCCTGGCCAACACGGTGAAATCCCATCTCTATTAAAAATACAAAAATTGGCCGGGCGCGGTGGCTCAAGCCTGTAATCCCAGCACTTTCGGAGGCCGAGACGGGCGGATTACGAGGTCGGGAGATCGAGACCATCCTGGCTAACACGGTGAAACCCCGTCTCTACTAAAAAATACAAAAAAAACAGGGCGAGGTGGCGGGCGCCTGTAGTCCCAGCTACTCGGGAGGCTGAGGCAGGAGAATGGCGTCAACCCGGGAGGCGGAGCTTGCAGTGAGCTGAGATCCGGCCACTGCACTCCAGCCCCAGTGACAGGGAGACTCTGTCTCAAAAAAAAAAAAATACAAAAATTAGCCAGGCATGGTGGTGCACGCCTGTAATCCCAGCTACTTGGGAGGTTGAGGCATGGGAATCGTCTGAACCCAGGAGTCAGAGGTTTCAGTGTGCCAAGATCGCACCACCATACTCCAGCCTGTCTGACAGAGTGAGACTGTCTCAAAAAAAAAAAAAAAAAAGAAAGAAAACTGGAGACCCCTGGTAATGAGCATCTCTCCATAGTCTCTGCATCACCTCACTCAGGAACCTTCTTGCAGAGCCCTGAGAATGAAAAGCATCACACTCAGACAATGCTAATTTAGCTGGTGACTAAACTCCCAGTTCAAAGGCAACAAGGGCTGGATGTGCTGGCACTGCTGTCAGATTTTTTGAAGGGCTTTTACAAAACAAAAAATAATAATAATGATGATAACTCAAGGGACAGGAATAACACAAGAAGCAGAGTGAACAAGAGCACAGAAGCCTGAAACGCATAGCATAATTTGAGGAGTATAGTAGACACAACAATGGTCCCCAATAATGACTATGCCCTAATCCTCAGAACCTGTGACTATGTTACCTTACATGGCAAAAGAGACTCTATAGATGTGATTAAGGTTAAGTACCCTGAGATGGAGCGATTAGCCTGGCTTTTCCAGGTGGGCCCAATCTAGTCACATGAGTCCTTAAAAGTGAAGAAAAGGCAGAAAGATGGGTCAGAGATGAGATGTGAGAAGAATTCAACCTACCATTGCAAGTTTTGAAGATGGAGGAAGGAGATCACAAGCCAAGGAATGCAGGCGGCCTCTAGAAACTAGAAAAGGCAACTAGTCTAGGAAATGGATTGTCCCCTAGAGCCTCCAGAAAGGAATGCAGTCCTACCATCATTTTGATTTTAGCCTTTTATTCACTTTTAGGTTTCAGGAGATGGCATAACATGGTATAAGAATATTTTAGCTTTGTCATTTATTATTTGGTTGTCTAACCTGGAGAAAGTTACTTTAAACTCTCCAAGCCTCAGTTTTTCCATTTATAAAATGGAAAAAAATCACACTTACTTTCCAGAGCTGTTATATAGATCAAACAAGGTCATAGATGTGAAAGTACTTTGTAAGAAGAGGGGTTTTGTTGTTGTTGTTAAACAATCATAAACAAAAATACAGCATCTCTGAAATCAGATATGATTGACACAACTTTTCCCAGAATATTCATATATACAGTATTGCAAAAATGGAGCATGCCTGCTCACCAGCTTAAGAGTACAAGGCCTAACTCCACTGCCTGATCAGCTATTTACTCAATACCCCATGCTCTTTGGTTTCCTTGATAATAAAGGTATCCACTCACAGAGGCCTTATCACTGCCAGCTCCAAAGGCTTTTTGCTAGTTGGCCCTCAACTTCCCAGACCACTTGAGGACACCGAGGCCACTCATTTCCCCTGCCTCTAAGAACAGTCTTTGGTCTCCATATCCATGTACTGCCCTGGCTCTCTTCCTGTCTAACCACACTTCCTTAGTCTCTTTATCTGGCTCCTCTTCTTCCTCCACTTCCCCAGCATAGATTTTCTCCCAGGTTCAGTCCTTCAGCCCCTTCATCTTGCCCTTTACTTAGAGAATTCATCTACTAAGGTGATTGTAAGCAAACACTTCCTGGCAGATGACTTCCAAATAAGTATTTCCAGTCTAAATTTTGCATCTGAGCTTGAATCCCACATCTCCAACCGCCTGGTGGACATTTCCACTTAATGGGTTTATGTGAGAACAAAACTCTAGGGACACTGACTCAAATGAAAATACTGAGAGAAAACTCCCATTTGAGGTATACAAGAAAAGGCACTAAATTCTGATTTAAAAGAGTTAAATTCAAGCAGATGGCAGAATCCATAGAGACAGTCCAATAAAATAAAGGGACATATGGCTGGGGTCCAGGGCACAATGGCAGTCTGCTAACCAGGAAGGAACACTGCCCCAGGAGACCTGGGGTCTCATTACCTCTCTGGTGCTAACTCATAAGGTGGCCCTGGATAAGTCACTTCATCTCTCTGGGTCTCAGTTTCCCTGTTTATAAACTGAAGTAGGTAAATGGATTTAAACAGTTATGACACTGACATTTACAAAGCTCATGGAAATATATAAGAAAAATTACAAGATCTCAGCAGTAAATGTACAAAGAACACGAACAGTTTACAAAAAAAAGAAAAAGCGCCAAAAAAATGTATGGAAAACAATTCATTCTATGCGGCACATGAAAACAAGATGCTATTTTTACCTCTTACATTTGTAAGATTTAAGAAAATGGTAGGAATGTAAATTGGAAAACCTTTCTAAAAATCTAAGATTCAAAAATGGATCAGAATAGGAGATGCATATCCAAGAGGTATCTGAATTAAGGCCTCAATTAAGCTGGAGACATGGACAAGCTCTCTGGCTAAATGCTCTAAAAAAGCAGCAAAAGACTAAGGGCTGAGCTTTATGGAAAAGCACCCTGTTAGGGGAGAGAGAACAAGGACTGAAGAAACACAGAAAGGAAAGAAACAAGGACACAGAAGGCAAGAAGAGCTATAGAGAAAACTTGTTCAACTTTGTCATTTTCACTCATTTGAGCTATATCCTGAGCTCCTGCTGTATGCCACTAATGCTTGAAATACACTGGTAAATAAAATGTAACTTCTGCTGGCACAGAGTTACTGTCTAGCAAATAAAAAAATAAAGAAGTAAATAATTAAATAGGCGATTACAAACTGAGATAAGAGCTATGAAGGTAACAAACAGTTTAAAAATAGATACAGAACTGGCAACCAGTTCAGTGTCATTTATGTCAACAAAAAGGGAGTATCAATGGTCTCAAATTCACAGTATGGGAAGATGAGAACTCAGACAAGACCATTGGATTTGGATAGAATGAAATTACTTGTGTCCTGAGAGAATAGTGGTTGTGCGAGAAGCCAGCTTGGAATGCTTTTCCCAAAGGATTGGGCAGGCCAGAAATGGGAGTTGCGAGTAGCCAACATTTTCAAAAGAATCTGGTTATAAAAAGAAGGGAAATTAAGGTGTTTGGAAAAGGTGGCAAAGACAATTAAAGGGGAAGGTTTGTGCTTGTCTGAAAGCAGCAAGAGCGAGCCAGTGGAGAGGATAAGGGTGGCAACATAGCAAAAGGCATCATCGGGGCATTCCCATTTTCCCTCACCTCCATGGTCAATTCCTGCTAAATCCAGCCCGTTCTCCCTGATAAGGTTTCTCTAAGGAGCTATTTCATTTCTCCATTCTCTCAGTCCTCCAAGCCTTCATCGTGTCTCACCTCAACGTTTACAGCCATACCTCATCCTCATGGCTCACTTCCTCTCCTCCTTCAAGTTTCTGCTCAAATGTTATCTCTCAATGAGGCCTACTCCCACCCACACCATCCACATTCCCCATCCCCCGCTAACTTGTTGACTTTTTCTCTTGCACAGCACTTTTCATCTTCTAACATAACTACACAATTCGTTTATTATGTTTCTTCTTTATTGCATGTCTCCTCACTAAGCTTCACAAGGGTAGAGACTTTCGTCTTGTTTTGATCGCATGTATCCAGAACACTGCCTGGCACATGAATGAATACCTGAATGATCCCCTATCTGATATCCTGATTTCTACCTGATCTTTCTCTATTGACACCCTTTTCCTATGCATTTTTCCCTTGGTCACCAGAAAACGCTCATCATGTCATCCTATAGTTAATATTAAATGGTTCCAGTAACAGCTGTTTCTAAAGCTCATAGACTGCTAAGAAGATACCCACCTTCACTGCAGTGCTATTCACAATAGCAAAGACATGGAATGAATTGAAATGCCCATCAATGACAGACTGGATAAAGAAAATGTGGTACAGATACACCATGGAATACTATGTAGGCATAAAAAAGCACAAGATCATATCCTTTATGGGAACATGGATGGAGCTAAAGACCATTATCCTTAACAAACTTAACGCAGGAACAGAAAACCAAATACTGCCTGTTTCACTTATGAGTGGGAGCTAAATGATAACTCATGAACACAAAAAAAGGAACAGACACTGAGGCACTGAGGTCTACTTGAGGGTGAAGTGTGGGAGAAGGGTAATGAGCAGAAAACATAACTATTGGGTACTAGGTTTAATACCTGGGTAACAAAATAATATATACAACAAGCCCCCATGACACGAGGAGTTTACCTACATAACAAACCTTCACATGTACCCCCAAACCTAAAATGAAAGTTAAAAAAACAAACAAACAAACAAATACTCATAAAATAAAATGGTTTTGTTGTTGTTGTTTTGTTTTGTTTTGAGACAAGGTCTAGCTCTGTCGCCCAAGCTTGAGTGCGGTGGCATGATCTCAGCTCACTGCAACCTCTGCCTCCCGGGTTCTCCTGCCTCTGCCTCTCGGGTTCTCCTGCCTCAGCTTCCAGGGTTCTCCTGCCTCAGCGTCTCGAGTAGCTAGGACTACAGGCACGCACCACCACACTCAGCTAATTTTTATATTTTTAGTAGAGACGAAGTTTCACCATGTTGGCCAGGCTGGTCCCGAACTCCTGACCTCAAGTGATCCACTTGCCTCGGTCTCCCAAAGTGCTGGGATTAGAGGCGTGAGCCACCGTGCCCGGTCAAACAGGTTTCTTTATTGTAGGATTTCATCTAGCCTATTAAATGAGAAAGTATACTGAAAACCTCTAAGGGAGAGGAAACAGTAATGCAGCATTTTCCAAGCTTTATTTGAACCCAGGACACTTTCTTCAAATAACATCTCACTGGACCAGAGTTCTAAGAAATCCACACTTGAAAACAACGGCATCTGGGAAAAGCCCATACCCTAATGGCTAGCTTTTAAGTTTCTTTATAATCAGGCCCAAGTGCTATCCACCCTTGCCCATTCTAGCCATTACATTGTAGCATGTTGTTTTCAGGATTTTCAAGCTTCCATTCCTTTACTCACGTCTCTGCCTGCAATGAGCCAGATCTCATTTTGACCTAGCAAAATCCCATCGCTTCTATAAAAATCCTTCTCCACTTGCCTAGGCAGAAGTATTCACTGTCTCCCCTGTATTCCCACAGACCTTTGTACATCCCTTGATTTTAGCATTTTCACGTCAATCATTATTATACACCTGAATGCCTATTTTTCCAGAGAATGTGGGCGCCTTACAAACATGAACCATGCATTATTCTGTAGCACCCAACATAAGGCATAGGACAAGGAAGGTGCTCAGTATGTGTTGAATGAATGAATGAATACAGATTCTATAAAACACAGATCAAATGATGATCCAAGGCTCTTGCTAATCCTCATCTTGGTTATCAGTCTTAACAATTTAAGGGGCTCACCCTGTTATTATTCTCCTACATTAACTTCTCTCACTCTACAGAATCTTTGCCATTAGCATTCAACATGTTAGGATCCTTTTCCATCTTAAAAAACAGAACTTTCTTCAATCCCACATTCCCTTTCTGATATTGTCACTTCTCTTTTCTTTTAATACCAAACTTCTTGAAAGAACTGTCTATTTTGTTTCATTTTCATACATCTTCTTCACTCCTCAAGCTTCTGCCCCTAACCTTACTTCTGAAATGGTCCTAAACAAGATCATTAATGACTTCATTTTGTAAAATCTAATGTGCAATTTTCAGATGTAGCTTATTCGGCCCTTTGACAAGAATGGACAAAGCTAAACAATCCCCTCCTAGAAACACTCTTTCCTTTGCATTCTATGACAGCATTCTTTTGTTTTCTTTCTGTTTCTCTGGTCGTACCTTCTCAGTTTCTTCTGTAAGTCCTTCAATACGGGTGTGCTTCTGGATTTTAAACACAGCTCTTGGGTCTTCTTAATTCATATACTCATCCTAGGCAAGCTTATCTACTATTTTGTTTTTTGTTTCTTTTTTTGAGACAGAGTCTCGCTCTGTCACCCAGGTTGGAGTGCAGTAGAGTGATCTCGGCTCACTGCAAGCTCCGTCTCCCGGGTTCATGCCATTCTCCTGCCTCAGCCTCCCGAGTAGCTGGAACTACAGGCGCCCGCCACCATGCCCAGCTAATTTTTTATGTTTTTAGTAGAGACGGGGTTTCACCATGTTAGCCAGGATGGTCTCGATCTCCTGACCTCGTGATCCACCTGCGTCAGCTTCCCAAAGTGCTGGGATTACAGGCATGAGCCACTGCGTCCAGCAGCTTATCTACTATTATCACACCATTTCCCAGCTCTATGCTGATAATGACTCCCCAGTATATAGTTACAATCTTTCCTTAGCTTCACTCTTGTATTTCTAGCATTATGTTGGACATTTCTTTTGGGATGTTCCACAGAATAAGTCTAAAATGGAACTTATTATTCCCTCCACCTCCAAACCTGCTGTTTCCTATCTTAATGAGTGGTACTGCCATCCACGTACTTGTCCATGTCAGAANTCGTGATCCACCTGCGTCAGCTTCCCAAAGTGCTGGGATTACAGGCATGAGCCACTGCGTCCAGCAGCTTATCTACTATTATCACACCATTTCCCAGCTCTATGCTGATAATGACTCCCCAGTATATAGTTACAATCTTTCCTTAGCTTCACTCTTGTATTTCTAGCATTATGTTGGACATTTCTTTTGGGATGTTCCACAGAATAAGTCTAAAATGGAACTTATTATTCCCTCCACCTCCAAACCTGCTGTTTCCTATCTTAATGAGTGGTACTGCCATCCACGTACTTGTCCATGTCAGAAACCTAGCCCTCAGCCTTCACTGCTTCATCTTCATTCCCAAGATCCAATCAATCTACAAGTCCTTTGGATTTATTACATGTATGTCTCTTGACTCCAACTACAATTTCTTCATCTCCATGATTACCACTCCATCCAGGCCACTCTCATTTCTTATGCAGATGTTTTAGGAGCTTCCTAACTGAGCTTCCTGCCTCTAAGTTTGCTTGTGTCCAACACTTTTCCCACATGGCAACCAGATAGATTTTTCTAAACTGAATATGTCACTCCTCCATTCAAAACTCTTCAGTAATAATCCTACTATCTTTAAGATAAAGACCAAACTCTCAAGTTTTATGGCAGACTAAAGCTACTCTTTCGCTGCAGTATTACTAGATCCTGGATAAAAGCCACCTAACCCCAACAAAAAAGTTAGCAGAGGCTAGAAGGGTGCAGGTGCACTCAGGGAGGGGTGGGGTTATCCTAAAGGCTGATATCAGTAGCAATGCTGCTGAAATACTTAGCTTTGGGCCAGCAGTGATGAGGGGAGCTAATCCTCGGCACTCTTATAGTGAGGTGAGATCCTTAAGAGGTGTGCTAAAGTATTCCAGGTCAGAGATGGCCTCTGACTGTTGGCAGAAACAAAGAAGTTAATCCCCTTTGGAGGGAAGCTTCTCAATTTAGACCCATAGAATTCCTACAGATAGAAATACAGGCTGGGCACAGTGGCTCATGCCAGTCATCCCAGCATTCTGGGTGGGAGGCCAAGGCAGGAGGATCACTTGGGTACAGGAGTTCAAGACTAGCCTGGGCGAGACCCCTTCTCTATAAAACATTTAAAAAATGATCCAGGCATGGTGGCATCTACCTGTAGTCCCAGCTACTCGGAAGGTTGAGGCAGGAGGATCCCTTGAACCCAGGAGTTCAAGGCTGCAGTGAGCCATGATTGCACCACTGCACTCCAGCTTGGGAGACAGAGTAAGACCCTGTCTCAAAAAAAAAAAAAATAAAGTTAAAAGAAAATAGAAATACAACAATGAGTTTGCAATTAAAAATCAACAAGCACATGGGAAGGCAAGTACCATCAGTCAGCAAAAACAATAAACAACAGATTTAAATTCCCAAGAACCATAAAGAATAGAATAGTCAGATGAATACAGAAGAGCTAGATATTAAATGTTTAAGAAATAAAAGGCACAATCACAAGAATGCACCAAAAAAAATTTATAGAAAACATTTTGGGGCTGGGTGCAGTGGCTCACACCTGTAATCCCAGCACTTTGGGAAGCCAAGGCCAGTGGCTCATGCCTGTAATCCCAGCACTTTGGGAGACTGAGGCGGGCAGATCATGAGATCAAGAGATCGAGATCATCCTGGCCAACATGGTGAAACCCCTTCTCTACTAAAAGTACAAAATTAGCTGGGTATGGTGGCGCATGTCTGTAGTCCCAGCTACTAGGGAGGCTGAGGCAGGAGAATCACTTGAACCCGGGAGGCAGAGGTTGCAGTGAGCCGAGATCACGCCACTGCACTAGCCTGGCAACAGAGCAAGATTCTGTCTCAAAAAAAAAAAAAAAAAAAAAAAAAAGGGG
>NW_016806071.1:1998957-2009160 GCF_001698545.2 Rhinopithecus bieti
GAATAGAATAGTCAGATGAATACAGAAGAGCTAGATATTAAATGTTTAAGAAATAAAAGGCACAATCACAAGAATGCACCAAAAAAAATTTATAGAAAACATTTTGGGGCTGGGTGCAGTGGCTCACACCTGTAATCCCAGCACTTTGGGAAGCCAAGGCCAGTGGCTCATGCCTGTAATCCCAGCACTTTGGGAGACTGAGGCGGGCAGATCATGAGATCAAGAGATCGAGATCATCCTGGCCAACATGGTGAAACCCCTTCTCTACTAAAAGTACAAAATTAGCTGGGTATGGTGGCGCATGTCTGTAGTCCCAGCTACTAGGGAGGCTGAGGCAGGAGAATCACTTGAACCCGGGAGGCAGAGGTTGCAGTGAGCCGAGATCACGCCACTGCACTAGCCTGGCAACAGAGCAAGATTCTGTCTCAAAAAAAAAAAAAAAAAAAAAAATGGGGATAAAACAAATTTGTAAAATAAAACCAGTTTTGAAATAAAGACCTTAATAAATGGGCTAAATAGCAGATTAGAGTCAGTTGAAGAGAGAAGAAGTGACTTGGAAGACATGTATCTGAAGACATTACCCCAGAATGCTGAGTCAGACAAAGAGATAAAAAATTGATAAAGGGTATGAAGAATAGAAGACCTAACATGCTTCTAATTATATAATCTCAGAAGGAGGGAACAGAAATAATGAAAGAGAGTAACTTTTGAAGAACTAATGGTTGTTGCCAGGCATAGTGGCTTACACATGTAATCCCAGCACTTTGGGAGGCTGAGGTGAGAAGACTGCCTGAGCCCAGGAGTTTGAGACCACCCTGGGCAACTTAGCGAGACCCTATCTCTACAAAAAATACAAACATTAGCTGCATGTGGTGGTGCATACCTGCAGTCCTAGCTAGTTGGGGGGCTGAGGCGGGGGGATCACTTGAGCCTGGGAGTTCAAGGCTGCAGTGAGCTGTGATTGTGCCACTGCACTCCAGCCTGGGTGACACAGAAAGACCCTGTCTTAAAAAAAAAAAAAAAAAAAAAGATAATGGCTGTAAATTTTCAACAATGAACATGAATCTGCAGGTCCAGGAAGTATAATGTATCTAAGATAAATGAAAAGAAATACAGGCTATGGTAGCCAGTCTACAAGTTAGGTTTCAATGATTATCACCTCCTGGTATTCATACCCTTATGTCGCCTTCCAAACTGTATCAGGGTTGGTCTGTGTGACCAATAGCATATGACAAAACTGATGACATACCACTTCTGAGATCAGGTTATAAAAGACACTGTGGCTTCCACCTTGGTTGTTCTCTTGCTTTCTTGTTCTTTCCTGGATCACTTGCTCTGGGGAAAGCCAGCTGCCATGTCACGAGCAGCTCCAAGGAGAGGCCCACATGATGAGAAACTGAGGCCTCCTGCCAGCAATCCTGTGAGCCATTTTGGAAGCAGATCCTTAAGCCCTGGTCAAGCCTTCAGATGACTGCAACCCCAGCCAGCAACTTGACTGTAACCTCATAAGAGACCCTGTGCCAGAACCAACCAGATAAGCTACTCCTGGATTCTCAACTTAAAAAAATTGTGTGAAATAATAAATATTGTCTTCAGCAGCTAAATTTTAGAGTAATTTTTACACAGTGATAGATAACTAATACATATGCCAAAACCAAACAGTTCTGAATGGCTTACAAAGAACCTTCTCCATCTGGTCCAGAATGTCTCTCCAGTCTCATTTCTTGCCACGCTCTCTAAAGCACATTACATTTCTAACACACCAAACTACTTTTAGTTTCTGGAATGCACCATGTTCTCTCCCACCTCCACCTTCTATACAGCTCACGTGATGTACCCTGGCCTGACACATTTCTTCAACACCTTCTGCCCTACTCCTAACACATATAGTCATTTTGCTAACTTCTCCCCATCATCAGAGCGCTCATCACATTGTATGATAAAGTCTTGTTAAACTGTGTTTCTATTGGACTTCAGGCTCCAAAAAGGCAGGACAATGTCTGTCTCCTTCATTATTATGCCTATATAGTTCCCAACACGGAAAAGGTACTCAGTAAATATTTGTCCCTTATAACCCACAGGATAGGAACAGGCAGGAAGACTAAAGGTTGAAGAAATGTAAACACTCTCAGGCAGTGATCCAAATGACATCTTCAGCATAGCAACTGATGTAACTATAAAGAAACCAAGAAACTCCTATATTCCATACAACCTCAGGTTTAGGGGAGGCTTGGGATAGAGTCAAAACTCAAAGTTGGATGGTTTCCAGGTCTTCTTAAGTCAAGCCCTGTTGTGGTTTCATTATGATCATTGAATTGAAATCTCCAAACATCAGAAATACCCATTCTTGAAAGCATACTCACAATTATACTCAAACACCAAATAGAAATTATTTTTTTAATTATAATCTTCAAATCCAGCCTATTTAAGTTATGATCATATACAGTATTTGTGGAATGTGCTTAACTATATACATATACATATGTACACATATACATGTCATAAAATATTAATCACTAGTACCCTCTACTGGTGGAAATACTTTATCTGCTCATATGAATGGTCTTATTGCCCCCTAGTGATTATAACCTATAAAGACAAAATCCAGCAGCAGATGGGAGAATCTCCTTGGCTACCATAGTAGGGTTTTATATTCTTAAAGCATCTGATTTTCTCAGATTCTGGTTTATATTACAGGGGTACAACTCTAAGACTCTTGGGGGGCCCTCTGGGGATTTTGCACAGCTCTTCCCAGCTGCTAGTGCCAGTTTTGAAGCTGCTCTCTCTCCTGCTTCTCATGAACAAGAGGTCAAGGGGAGGCAGACAAAGCAATGGCTGCCCTAGTGAGGGCAAGAACAGCAGCTGTGAATGACTGTCCTGGACTCCCTGGGGAGCTGGAAGCAGCTTGAGTAACACATGTTGGCACTCCCTTGCATATTATTCACAGTTGTGTACTGTACTAAAATGGCAATTCAACATGGTCCCCGACTTACCTTTTAAGTATCTCCAATGCTATAATATCAAGATGTAACTGAAATGTCACCTCCTCTATGAAGCCTTTTCTGAAGTCCCCAGTATATACCTTGTTTAGATTAGAATAGTACCCAGAACACTATTTACATGTTTTTATTTATAACCTACAATATTTCACTGTTCCCATTTGTCTATATGCTTGTCTCCGCTACCAAACCCTAACTTTCTTTTTTTTTTGGAGACAGAGTCTGAGTCACCCAGGCTGGAGTGCAGTGGCATGATCTCAGCTCACTGCAACCTCTGCCTCCCAGGTTCAAGCAATTCTCATGCCTCAGCCTCCTGAGTAGCTTAAGATTACAGGCATGGACTACCACGTCTGGCTAATTTTTGTATTTTCAGTAGAGACAGGGTTTTGCCATGTTGTCCAGGCTGGTCTCAAACTCCTGACCTCAAGTGATCTGCTCACCTCGGTCTCCCCAAGTGTTGGGATTACAGGCATGAGCCACCACACCCAGCTCAAACCCTAAGTTTCTTGAGGTCACAAATCATGTCTTATCCATTTCTGCATACCCAGCATCTAGCACACTCAAAATGTTATCCATGTGTTATTGCCAGTTATGCCAGTAAGTACATAAATTAAATGTAAGCACTTAGAAATTTTCATGGTAATTTGACAAGGGTAATTCTATATCTGTTGAAACTAATTTTAAAAACTGGGGCTTGTATTTTGTACATTCCATTTCATTTTTCTGATTTTTTTTTAAAATATATTACCAAGGTACTGGTCTGCAACCAACAGATAATTTTTTAAACAACAATCCTTTATCAGAGAATTGAAAGCATTGATAAGGGAGATAACTTCATGTTTGAAGGAGAGAGGATGGAAAGAAGGGAGACAAAATATAAGCTTTCTTAAAAAATAAAATTAAGAAGGAATATACCTATCTTTGTTGATTTTAGCACTTCCCTGGAGGGTATTTTCTTCTTTAATTCTTGTAAGGCTTCAGTGAGATTCTCTTTGGTTTGATCAGGAAGTTCCAGCATAGTTTTCCATCTTTTTATGTCTTCTACAACCACAACTCTCTGGGAAAAAGAAAAGTCATTTGGAAAATGGAAAATTTGCGTTAGAAAGACATCTGCCTTCACCTGGGCTAATGGGGCTCCTATTGACATATGAATTATTGATTATGACCTAAACCAAAGTACAGTGCATCTGATGGCCCCAAATGATGGGTAATTGCTTAAAAGCAGGTACGGCTTACTGCAAATCAGGAAGAGAGGTGCATCTATTAGGAAAAGTGCAAGTTTTAATCTTACCATCTCAGACACCACTGGGCACTTAGCAGTGAGAGGCAATAAGGATGAGAAGAGAAAAACAATGCTGAGGTGAATCAACTCTGTAGCTCACTTAAGAGTGTCTTAATTCATAGGCAAGAACAATGAGCAGAGAAGTCAGACATGTTTATTTCAACAATCAAAAGCACACTTCAGTAGTTCCCCACTTCCTAGAGGATAAAACTCAAAACTCTCTCTTGTTCCAGTAATTGTTTAAATCTTTAAACACATAGAAAGGTACAGCAAGTAACCCACTATTTATAATGGAAAAAATGAACACTTTGCCATTTCACATAAAATAATAAAACATTATAAAGTTTCTTTGTACACTGCATCAACTCATTCCCCTCCTTCCCTTCCTAGAAGAAACTATGTACCATCTTAAAGCTGATATGCATCTTTCCATTAAGTATAAAAAATTAACAGTTAAAGAATCTGGGTGAAGGAGATGGGAAAGTTCTTCATACTGTGTTGCAAACTTTTCTATAGTGTTGAAATTATTCCATTAAGAATTTTCAAAAGTAAAGTGGAAGACTTTTAATTTGCTTTTATAACTACACACACAAAAAAATCTCATCTTGGATTGTTATCTGAGGGAGGTGGGCACAGTGAGGGAACTGAAGGGGATTCTGGGATTCTGGTAATACTTTCTTGATCTGGATGCTGGTGTGTTTATTGTGAAAATTCCTCATGTACACTTATAATTTGTGCACTTTTCTATATGGATTTTCTATATGATAGTTTGATAAAAGCAATAAAAAAAAGTCTTATCTCTCTCCCTTGGCTGGTGTCTGCTTCTAGCCTAGAAGCCTACGGTGGGAGGAGGGTATGTTTGATTTCCCTCGCACCCCAACTTTGTTTCTCTTCCTCTCCAATCCGCTTGTTTGCTTTGGTTTCTGACCCTTCCAGGTTCAAAGCCAGGAAAAGGAAAAGAGGAAAGGGGAAGGAAAAGCCTTACTTTAACATAGTGATACTATGCTAATCAGGTTTTAGTACTACCTGGACTTGGCAGACGTTGAAAGCTGACTTTCTTTTTCTCGTATAGGTTACTTTTGCAGTTCCTTGGAAAGCTCCCACTATTGAGCTCTCACCTGCAGTTCCCATACTGTGGGCACTGTCTCCTTCTGCCAGCCACCCACAAGTCCTCTCGATTCCCTAGTTTTTGGCAACCCACCTCCCACAGGCTCTCCCTGTAGGGATCCCACTGTCCTTCCAAGTATCTCTGTGGACCCATCCATTTTCATTCAATTCTAGGCCAGCCAGCATTTTCTCCCACACTTGCCCACATCTTTGTCCTAAAGAATTTGGCGGGTAACAGTCCTCCCAATGTACCCACTTCTCCTTTTGACATCAGTCAGCCACTCTCTGTCTTTAGACTTTCCCAGGCATAGTCTGATCTCTGTCCACCGACCCCAGGAACTAAAGTCAAGTCCTTCAAGTGAAAAAATACCATGGCACTCTTGCTTCATCCAAAGGAATTCTCTCTCCCCTCTTCCTTTAACTTCAACCTACTTTATAGCTTATGGTGGGTGATGGGTTCAGGATCCCAAAACTGGTCTTCAGGTATTGCTTTCTATATAGATGATCTAGAATCTCATTGGGAAATATCATTTGATACCTACTGCTTTGTTCTCGGTCTTCAGGGGCATTAGTTAAAATTGAGACAGTCTTTTTCTAGGATCTGTTACAATATAAAATGGTATTAGTGTTAAACTGTATGAAAAATAAATCAATAAAGGCAAGTAAGAGGAAATTTTGAATAGGAAGAAAGTGCAAATATCATGTCTTTTTCACCAATGTATTTTATTGATTTATCCATACTGAAACATGTAATCCCGGTTGATCCATTTTACTAGTATTGAATAGTATTCCATTATTTTTATATACAAATGTCTTAGAAGTTTAAAACTATTCCCCTATTAAGTATTTAGTTTCTTTCCCCATATTTTACATGTTATAAACATTGTTTCAATGAAATCCTGTCTATGACAGTTTTTTGTATATTGTCTTCATCTCTTTACTTTCAACTTTTCTGGGACATTACACTTTACATAACCTGTGGCTGCTTTATTTTGTTCCCTGCCTCCTATTCCAATCTGAGAAACTCTTATCTTTTAATAGGCATGTTTAATCCATTTGTATTTATTATGATTATTGATATATTTGAACATATTTTCTCTTCTTTTTTCTTCTTTCATATCTTCTATTTAACAGTTTTCTTTAATCTATTTTTTTCCTTTTTCCTTTTTTTGTTTTTTATAGATGGGGACTCGCTCTGTTGCGCAGGCTGGGTGCAGTGGTAACAATCATAGCTCACTGTAGCCTTCGACTCCTGGGCTCAAGCAATCCTCCTGCCAGCTTTCCAAGTAGCTGGGAGTACAGGTACGTGCCACCATGCCTGGCTAATTGTTGTTGTTGTTGTTGCTGTTTTTGAGACAAAGTCTTGTTCTGTCACCCAGGCTGGAGTGCAATGGCACAACCTTGGCTCACTGCAACCTCTGCCCCTCCTCCCCCAACCTGTTCAAGTAATTCTTCTGCTTCAGCCTCCCAAGTAGCTGGGATTGCAGGCATGCACCACCACGCTTGGCTAATTTTTGTATTTTTTGTAGACATGGGGTCTCACTCTGTTGCCCAGTGCCCAGGCTGGTCTCAAACTCCTGGCCTCAACTGATCCCCTCACCTCAGTCTCTGAAAGTACAGAGATCACAGGTGTGAGCCACTGTGCCCAGCCCCCCTTTTTTCCCCCTCTATGGTTTGGAAGTTATGTATTATATTTCTATCATTTGAGTGTTTATCCTTACAATTTTTTTTTTTTTTTTTTTGAGACAGAGTCATGCTCTGTTGCCCAGGTTGGAGTGCAGTGGTGAGATCACACTGCAGCCTCGACCTCCTGGGCTCAAATGGTCCTCCCACCTCAGTCTCCCAAGTAGCTGGGACCACAGGTGGGCCACCACAACCTGCTGATTTTTAAATTTTTTTGTAGAGATGGGGCCTCACTATGTTGCCCAGGCTGGTCTCAAACTCCTGGGCTCAAGTGATCCTTCTGCCTTGGCTTCCCCAAGTGCTGGGATTAGAGGTGAGCCAGCATGCTCAACCTATCCTTACAATGTTTAAGATGTATACTAACAGAAATTGATACCAGTATTCTCCTCACAAGCCTCTACTTCAGAAACCCCAATTCCATGGCTTCTCTATCCCTTATGTACTTTTTTCTTTCATATTTCTGTCTCTTCATTTCTCTATGATACATCCTAAGTGACTTCTTCAGAAATCCTAAGTATTTCTCTCTTTAGCTATGGCCTGCCTATGTTTAACCTGTTTGATATGTTTCTGCTTCAATAAGGATATTTTTTCATTGGAAAAGTTCTGTTTTTCTTCCTCTCCAAACTTACCTATTCTCTTTTCATACTATTCTGTTCTTATCTTTTGGTTTCTATTCCTTTATGTCTGTGATCATGAGGTCTGGAGGCAGGGAACCTAAAGCTGATTCGCGCTGACTTCCTAGAACTAAATCAAAAGGAAAACTCGGCCGGGCACTGTGGCTCACACCTGTAATCCCAGCACTTTGGGAGGCCAAAGTAGGCGGATCACCTGAGGTCAGGAGTTTGAACCAGCTTGGCCAACATGGCAAAACCCCATCTCCACTAAAAATACAAAAATTACCTGGGCATGGTAGCACATGCCTGTCATCCCAGTTACTCAGGAGGCTGAGGCACAAGAATCATTTGAACCTGGGAGGTGGAGGGTGCAGTGAGCCGAGATAGCACCACTGCACTCCAGCCTGGGTGACACAGCAATACTCTGTCCCCAAAAAGAAAAAAAAAAAAAAAAGGAAAAATGCACAACCAACCAAACTGGTCACATGTCTAGTCTTTATTTGCATAGGGGTATAATTTTGTAACTTCATTTCAGCCTCTGATTGGTCCTCTCCTGGAACCAATCAGACATTTGCATAGGGTGTAACTTTGTAACTTCACTTCAGCCTCTGATTGGTCACCTTCTACAACCAATCATACTGGTTGCAGGCCACTACTTCTACACAGGGTGTAGGCCAAGTAACCAATGGGAAGCCTCTAGAGGGTATTCACACTATTCAAACCCCAGAAAATTCTGTAACCTGCACTCTTGAGCCTGCTTGAGCCCACTCCCACTCTGTGGAGTGTACTTACTTCAATAAATCTATGCTTTCTTTCATTGCTTCATTTGTTGCTGTGTGCATTCTGTCCAATTCTTTGTTCAAAATGCCAGGAATCTGGACACCCTCCACCAATAACAAACATTTTAAACATATTTAAGGTCTCTTTGAGATTGTTTTCTTATCTTTACTTCTTGGGGTAGAAATTCTATTACTTACATCTGTCTGCTCATTCTCTCTCTTGGTAATTTATTTCCTTATAGACTTTGTAATTTCTGACCATTAGTTTATCCTTGCAGGGGATTGTGTTCTATGAAAGTCCTCTGCATTCTAGGATATGAAGTGTCTTAACAGAGAAATCTCACATTGGCCTTTGCCAAGATTTGAATTTTCTCAGTTCTAATATTAATTTTTTTCAGTTTTGCAAATAGACTGAATTTAACTACAGCTAGCTTTCTGGGTTGGCAGGTTTCACATCCGTGGATTCAACCAACCATAGGTCAAAAGTATTTTCTTAAAAATAGATGGCTGCATCTGTATTGAACACACAGAGCCTTTTTTCCTTGTCACCATTCCATTAACAATACAGTATAAAAACTACTTACATAGCATTCACATTGTATTGGGTATTACAGATTGAGTATCCCTTATCCAAAACGCTTGGGGCCAGAAATGTTTGGGATTTGGGAGTTTTGAATATTTGCATTATACTTACTGGTTGAGCATCCCTAATCCAAAAATTCAAAGTCCAAAATGTTCTCATGAGCATTTCCTTTGGGTACCATGTTGGCACTCAAAAGTGTTGGATTTTGCGACATTCTGGATTTCAGATTAGTATGTTCAACCTGTAGAGTAATCTAGAAATGATTTAGATTATATAAGAGGATCTATATAGAGTATAGGCAAATAGCACACCATTCTATATAACAGACATGAGCATTCGTGGATTTTGGCACCTGTTGGGGGTGGAGGAACCAATCCCCCACAGATACTGAGAGACGATTGTACACATTCATGCATGGTAATAAGAATGTGGCTCCAATTTATTATTATTGTCAACTCTTTTTCCATCTAAGACCCTGAGAAGGTAACAATCTGCTTCCCTGGACCAGTGGATGGAATTTTTCGAGCTCATTTGTCACAAACATATGGTAGTTCTGTTTTGGCTTCCAGCTTCACATGGGAGATCAGTTCTAGCTTCCCACATCACATTAGCCCGAGGTCTTATCTCCCATCCATACTGGCCTTAAAATCCAGCCCCTAAGCATTATACCTGAATTCAGTGTTCCCTGGAACTATTCAGCTTCAGCTCCCACTTACAGCTCTGATTTTGGCATTCCTCTCTCTTCCTGGCACCTAAGGATTTCCCTTTCTTGCGTTCAAGCTCAGCTCTGTATTGGAGACTTTTTTTTTTTTTTTTTTTTTTGAGACGGGGTCTCGCTGTGTTGCCCAGGCTGGAATGCAGTGGCGCGATCTCGGCTCACTGCAAGCTCCGCCTCCCACGTTCACGCCATTCTCCCACCTCAGCCTCCCGAGTAGCTGGGACTACAGGCGCCCGCCATCATGGCTGGCTAATTTTTTGTATTTTTGGTAGAGACAGGGTTTCACCGTGTTAGCCAGGATGGTCTCGATCTCCTGACCTCGTGATCTGCCCACCTCGGCCTCCCAAAGTGCTGGGATTACAGGTGTGAGCCACCGCACCCGGCCGTATTGGAGACTTCTAATCCAGCATTTCTTTTTTTTTTTTTTTTTTTTTTTTT
>NW_016806071.1:2009442-2025824 GCF_001698545.2 Rhinopithecus bieti
ACTGCAAGCTCCGCCTCCCGGGTTTACGCCATTCTCCTGCCTCAGCCTCCCGAGTAGCTGGGACTACAGGTGCCGCCATCATGGCTGGCTAATTTTTTGTATTTTTGGTAGTGACGGGGTTTCACCGTGTTAGCCAGGATGGTCTCGATCTCCTGACCTCGTGATCCGCCCGTCTCGGCCTCCCAAAGTGCTGGGATTACAGGCTTGAGCCACCGCGCCCGGCCCTAATCCAGCATTTCTACATGGCTGGAATCAGGTTAAGGGTTCCACATCAGATAATTTCAACATATGGAACTAAAGAAGTCCAAACCCTAGCATGGCATAAAAGGCCTTCCATGTTGGCTCCTGACATTCTTTTCAGTCTCATCATTTGCTCCAGATACACCAAACTATTTACAGCTTCCTTTTGAATTTCATACTCTTTGCCTGGGAAGTTCTTTCTTTGCCTCATTTACCTGATAAATATTTATTTTTTATAATATTCAAGCATCACGTCTTCTATGAAGCCTTTCTTGCCTCTCTTCTACCACATTTTACCATACTCCACTTTGCATCCCTCTACAACTTGTATAGACTCCTATTATTGCATCTATGCTTTCTGCAAATACTTACCATCAACAAGGCTGTCTTTCCCTTGAGGGCTGGAACCATTTCTCATTTATCTCACTATCCCCAGTGCACAGTAGGTATAACTGAACAAAACTATTTCTACCTTCAAGGACTAAGTATAGTACAGTTTTCAGATATGAAATTTTAGGTCAGGAATAGGAAAAACATCAGTCTATTCAAGAGCAAAAGAATTCCATATATATCAAGAAATGTCTCAATCTCTAAGCATTGGCCAGAAAATAGATCACTCTGATTACTTGGAGGAACAAAAGAAATGGACACAAAATATCAATAAGTATGCTACAATGAGTAGTAGAAGTTATTGCCAGAAAGAAGATGTGCTTTCTAATATACCATCTGGTTTTACAGTTGTGGATTGCTGAAATGTCAGGTTTGACAAAACCAATTAGGGAAAATGATTCATTCATAAGCAGTTATGTGGGCACCATTCCACTGGTGGGGGCAGAAGGCAACATATTGGCTAGTGGATCCTACAAAGGAAGGAAAGGTTTATAGAACATTCTGAAGCGATTAACCTAAAAGAATGGGTATACTCTAGGACCTTTTAATTTTAAAAAATCTCTTACTGCAACCAACAGAAGAAATCACTTCCTCTTAAGGGAGTAAAAAGAGATTAACCAAATTAACCTTTACCACTTAAATGGACATTACAGGAGCTCTATTGAGAATCACTTTTATAGAATGTGATAAGCCTATGGCAAAATTACTTGTAATATATAGTGATAACAGAAGTACAATGGTCCTAATATTCCAAGATTTTTATACCTCTTCAGTTTGGCATTCAGAAACTTCCACCGTTTTTTGTTTTTGTTTTTTTTTTTTTTGGCTCACCCTATCTGCAGGACCCAGATTGTCTAGTTCAAATCCCAACTTTGCCACTAATGGCTACGTGACTTCAAGCAAGGTACTTAATGTCTCTGTGCCTTAGTTTTTCATCTGTAAAATATAAATGATAAAAGCAGACATTTCACAAAGCTATTATTAAGATTTAAAGAGTTAACATTTGTAAAGCATTAGTTAGCACAATGCCTGGCCCATAAAAATTGACTCAATAAATGTTAGTAGTAATCCTTATTACTACTATCATCCTCCTCCTCCTCAGCTTTGGTTTTACTATACAAGCCCCTCCTTTTCCATACATGAAAAGAGGAAACTATCGGTTTTTACTACATGCCAGGCCCAATGGTTAGCCCTTTCAACATGAATTTATTTATTTCGCTCTCATAATAATCATGCAGATGGGGTACTGTTATTTCTGATGTTACTAATGAGGAAACTGAGTCTTGAACATTTAGTAGGTTATTGGCATTAAAACATAATGCTGATGTTTGGAAGTCACTTGGCAGAAAGTGGACCAAGCTGATTCCAACATTCACATTTAACTCAATTTCTTTTTAATTTGCCATTGTGAACACACCAAGCATCACGCATAATAGAGGAAACAGAAGAGCACATACCACTCATTGAATGGTTATATGTCACTACTTCCCTAGAGTATATCAGACCTAGCCAAATCCTCCCGTCCCTTTATGGTGCCCTGCCACATAGCCTTCTTTGGGTACAAAAACAGGTACTAAGCTCTCTCTTCTCTTACCTTTTTTTTTTTTTTTTTTGAGACTGAGTCTCGCTCTGTCACCCAGGCTGGAGTGGAGTGGCGCGATCTCAGCTCACTACAACCTCTGCCTCCCAGGTCCAAGTGATTCTCCTTCCCCAGCCTCCTGTAATCCCAAGTAGCTGGGATTACAGGCGCCCACCATCACGCCCGGCAAATTTTTGTATTTTTAGTAGAGTCGAGGTTTCACCATGTTGGCCAGGCTGATCTCAAACTCCTGACCTCAGGTGATCTGCCCATCTCAGCCTCCCAAAATGCTGAGATTACAGGTGTGAGCCACCGCGCCAGGTCTCTTCTCTTAACTCTTATTGTCTATATGACAATTCTGTAACGGATCACATATAATTTTGTAGCATTTATTTTATTTTTTGAGACAGGGTCTTGCTCTGTTGCCCAGGCTGGAGTGCAGTGGTATGGTCATAGCTCACTACAGCCTCAACCTCCTGGGCTCGAGCAGTCCTCCCACTTCAGCCTCCCAAGTAGCTAGGACCACAGATGCATGCCACCACGCCTGGCTAATTTTTTCTTTCTTTTTTTTTTTGTTTTGAGACGGAGTCTCGCTCTGTCACCCAGGCTGGAGCACAGTGGTGCAATCTCGGCTCACTGCAACCTCCGCCTCCCAGGTTCAAGCAATTCTTCTGCTTCAGCCTCCCAAGCAGCCGGGACTATAGGCACGCGCGATCATGCCCAGTTAATTTTTGTACTTTTAGTAGAGATGGGGTTTCACCATATCGGCCAGGCTGGTCTCAAACTCCTAATCTCATGATCCACCTGCCTCAGCCTCCCAAAGTGCTGGGATAATAGGTGTGAGCCACCGTGCCCGGCTGCTAATTTTTTTTTTTTTTTTTTGGTAAAGATGAGGCCTCACCACGTAGCCTCACCATGTAGTTTGGTCTCAAACTCCTGGGCTCAAGTGGTCCTCCTGTCTTAGCCTTCCAAGTGCTGGGATTATAGGCATGAGCCACCACACCTGGCTTCATCATTTATTAACTTTTTATAATTTGATCACTTTTCAGCAAGTTTCATGAGGGTTCGTATTTTGATCTTAAATTTCTCTTATGTTCTCTATAGTACTTAGCATTGTGCTGTGCATAAGCTGTTTCACAATATTTGTAGAATACTTTACTATCAAAACCCTACAACGGCATTCCAGAATACAGATGATTACTGTTTATTCAATATTTTTTACCGACAGTGTAGCACACACTGTGTTAGGTCTTGGAGCACAATCAGAACATAATAAGATATTACAGTCCTGGGTCTCAGGAATTCACAGTGGATTGGAGAAAACTACAGGTAATCAGACAATTACAATACAGTAAGGTAAGTGCTACGACAGATACTTGAACCAAATGTTGAGAGTACTAATGAGGGAATAATTAACTCCCTTATAGAACCCAGAAAGTATTTCAACGTTCATTTATTTGACAAATATTTATTGACCACTTAATATGTGTCAGGCACTGTGCTACGCCCAAGGGTAGAGAGGTAAATAAAATACTCAAGGTCCTGGCTGAGTGTGGTGGCTTATGCCTGTAATCCCAGCACTTTGGGAGGACAAGGCAAATGGATTGCTTGAGGTCAAGAGTTCAAGGCCAGGATGGCCAACATGGTGAAACCCCATCTCTACTAAAAATGCAAAAATTGGTCGGGCGTGGTGGTGGGCGCCCGTAATCCCAGCTACTTGGGAGGCTGAGGCAGGAAAATCGCTTGAACCCAGGAGGCAGAGGCTGCAGTAAGCTGAGATCATGCCACTGCACTCCAGCCTGGGCGATAGAGCGAGACTGTCTTGGAAAAACAAACAAACAAAAAAGAAAACAACAACAACAAAAAAACTCAAGGTCCTGTACTCATGGAGCTTATAATATAGGATTTATAGGCAAAGTGGTTCTTGAGTGGGTTGACAAATGGGTAGAAATTGACTCTGTAAAAAGAAACAGAAGGGCTTTCAAGGAAAAGAGACCAGCATCAAGTTCAAGGAAGCCCTGAAGACATGGAAGGAAAGAGCTTATACAAAGAATAGCAAGAAATAAGGTGTGGCTGGAATGCATACATATAAAGGAGGGGCTACAAGGCATGAGATGATAAGCACACTGGGGTAGAACAGGTCTCATGTGCCAAGCCAAGCCTTTTATTTTACTTCATTTGGTCATTCAGAAAAACGTATTGCAGCCTACTATAGGCAAGTCCTGTGCCAGGAACCAGTGACACAAAATCAATGAGACATAGTCTTTCAAGAAGCTCAGAGCATAGCGAGGCACAGGCATGTAAAGAAACAACCATGATACAGCACAAATAAGTACAATGATACAGACATGTTTAATATACAGGGATGGCTCAAAGATGGGAGTGATTAGATTGGCTCTGTGTCTCAGGGACAAAAGGGTGGTCAGGAAGGGCCCCATAGTAGAGGATTTGAACTAGGTCATGAGAGATGAACAGGATTTTATAAAGTAATGATGACAACAATAATAGCAAACATTTACATAGTACTTAGTATAGGCCAGACTCTGTACCAAACACTTTACATATGTTGACTCACTCAAATTTTGTAATACCTCATAAAACAGGTATTATTGATCCCCATTTTATAGAGTAAGACGAACACAGAGAGGCTAAATAACTTGACCAAGGTCACAAAGGTAGTAAGTGGCAGAGCTGGGATTTTAGTAAGGCAGTCTGGCTCCTAAGTCTGTGTTCTTAATTATTGCATTACATTGCCTCCAAGACAAGATAGTAAGGGAATTCCAGGCAAACAGGACGGTATGTGCAAAGGCACAGAGGAAGGAAAGAGCACAACATCTTTGGGGAATTGTGAATGGTTGACACGGGATGAGGCATAAATAAAAAGACTAGCAGGGGATGAGGCAGGCAGGTGCCAGGTCATGGAAGGCCTTGGATGCCATGTAAAAAACTATGATCTTTATTGATGGGTAATGAGAAATTATGGAAGGATTAGGCAGAAAAGTGACCTGAGTAGATTTTCTTTTCTGTTTTAGACATTTCTGTGGTATAAGAGAGGAATGGAGGTGAATGGGGGATGTCAAAGGCAGGGAGACAAGTCAACAGACCATAGCACTGCTCTAGATGAGAAGTATGATTCTGAACTTAAAGTGGAAGACAATTAAGTTAGTATGGGCAAGGACTTTTAGAAAGTAAAACTAAAAATTGAGGCCAGGCGTAGTGGCTCATGCCTGTAATTCCAGCACTTTGGGAGACCAAGGAGGGCAGATGGCTTGAGCCCAGAAGTTCGAGACCAGCCTGGGCAACATGATGAAATCCTGTCTCTACAAAAAAAAAAAAAAATTAGCCAGGTATCGTGGCATGTGCCTATAGTCCCAGCTATGATGTGATCATAGTCTCATGATCACATCACTGCACTCCAGCCTGTGTGACAAAGCGAGTCTCTGTCAAAAAAAAAAAAAAAAAGAAGAAGAAAAGAAAAGAAAAAAGAAAATTGAATATAAGAGAAAAAAGAGTTAAGGATGGTTCCTGGATTTCTAGTCCCAGTTAGTTGGTATATGGATATACATCAATACAGGAGAACCAGGAACAGGTTTGGAAGAAAAGCCAATGCATTTAAGGGGAATGTTATTACATATGCCTGCTGTTTTTTTTTTTTTTTTTTGAAATGGTATCTCACTTTGTCACCCAGGTTGCAGTGCAATGGTGCCACCCTGGCTCACTGCAACCTCCGCCTCCCAGGCTCAAGCAATCCTCCCATCTCAGCCTTCCGAGTAGCTGGGACTACAGGCGCGCCCCACCATACCCAGCTAATTTTTGTATTTTTTGTAGAGATGGGATTTTGCCAAGTTGCCCAGGCTGGTCTCGAACTCCTGGGCTCAGGTGATCGACCCGCCTCGGCCTCCCAATGTGCTAGGATTACAGGCATGAGCCACTGAGACCAGCCTGTTGTTTCATTTTTATTCCATACTTTTCACATCATTTATTTTCATCATCACACATAGTGATTTTCAACTGGGGCACAAGAAGGAACCCAGAAGGGAGAGGGGTAGGAATATGGGTGTTTGTAGGTGTAGGTGAGTGTATGTGTAGTTCAACTATTCCTTCCCACCTTTTTCCTGGAGAGAGTCTGACATGATCCCTCATTGAGAATCACTGCTATGTATAATTATCCATGAATATTCTGACAAGGTAGAGACAGTTGAAAACCTTGAATGTGTTCTAAGGAGTCACAGAACTGCAAGACTAGGACAGACTTTAAAGATCATTTAGAGTTCAGTAGGGCTCAATCAAGTGCTGTCTGGAAATATGTGACGGCATTTTCAGTTATCAGAATGGGAGGTGCCGTTGGCATGAAGTACCTGAGAGCCAGGGATGCTAAGTATCCTGTAACTCACCAGCAGCTCCAAATAATGACAAATTATCTTGCCCCATAAAACAATAGCATCCCCTTGAAGAAACACTGATATAGTTCAATCTCTACATTTAATAGATGAGGAAACTGAGGTCTTAGAGAAGGGACTGACTTGCTACTCAAGATCACCTAGTTACCAGTAGGGCCTGTTTATACTCTCCTTCACTGCTTTCCAATATAGGTCTGGTAAGTCTGTGGGACATCCAGAAAAGGAGTCCAACTGCGTATATGTCAAGTACTCAGAATGCTGCCTTGCTCTTACAATCCTTTGCACATTTTCTCTAGCCCCAGATCCTCCTACCTTCTGAAACCTAGGCTGGAGGTGCAGTTCTGGCAGTTTTAGCATAGAAAGCCTAAAGAATGGATGTCATCCTGGCCAAATACATAAAATGTGATAGAACTCTGAGGAGCACAAACACTAGGAACCTAGTGCAGGAAGAAGAACTGATAAAACAAAATGAAAAAGTCAAATTTAAGAGGCAAGGTTCAGGATGACAAAGGGGACCAAGTACAAGTTGTTTTGTTTCATTTTAGTAAAATAATAATTACTTTAGCATTTATTGGGTGACTATGTTGATTGATTCATTGTATCTACTCTTTGCATCTTGCTTGCAGACATCAGACTGAGTTCAAGGCAGCAAAGAGTTCATTAAAACAACCTCTTTCCAGCTGGGCGCAGTGGCTCACGCCTGTAATCTCAGCACTTGGGGAAACAGAGGCGGGTGGATCATTTGAGGTCAGGAGTTCGAGACCAGCCTGGCCAACATGGTGAAACCCCATCTCTACCAAAAACAAAAATTAGCCGGGTATCTGTAATCCCAGCTACTTGGGAGGCTGAGGCAGGAAGATCATTTGAACCTGGGAGGTGGAGGTTGCAGTGAGCCAAGATCGTGCCACTGTACTCCAGTCTGGGTGACAGAGTGAGACCCTTTCTGAAAAACAAAAACAACAACAACGACAACAAAAACCAGCCTCTTTCCCGGTCTCAGCTGAAGCTGTAAAGCCATTTGATACAGTTCTGGGCAGTAAGATGTGAGAGAACAGCATCAAAACCCACCCCTAAATGAGTTTGTACAGGGTAGGTATATAGAATCATATCTGGTACTTTAACATTCCTAACAGACTACATTTTGCAAAAGAATAACAACAAAGGGGACTTGTCCTACCAGCTACCATACATGCTGTAAACCAGAGTAATTACAAGGGTGTAGCAGAGGTGTGCGGAAATTGATAAATGTAAGTCTGTACAGCTATGGGGGAAACAAAGGAGGAGTGGTCAGGTACACTTTGGGGGAGGAGGCATAACAAGAAATAATTCATGGGTCTTTTCACAAGAGAACCTCTGGCACCACCTTGCTATCAGTCCTTTGCACATTTCCTCTAGCCCCAGATCCCCTCTCACCTTCAGAGATTCAATCGTGGCCTGCTTGTAAACCTTTCCTCCAGAATCTTTCTTCTGAGGGCTATTCTGGATTCTAGGCGTTCGAATGACGAATTTATCCATTGTTAGGGGTCTCCGACTACCTTGACGTGCTTGCAGCGTGTTCTGGTCAAGAAAGACGGTAGATTCTAAAAACTCACTAAAGACTGCTGTGATATTTGCTCCCCAAAGTAACACAATTGAGTTCTCTGGAAGAATTCATGAATTATGGGGACTCGAGTGGAATTGACAGGAAGATTTCCTCCTGAGGATCTTCCTAAGAATTGAAACTGTAAACAACCATCAGCCTACGTCCTGGGTTAGGAGGTTCCTAGATTCCAGAAGTGCACGCTCTAGGGGGGATTCCAATATTGGGCCAATCCCCCCTAGAGCGTGCACGTAAGCCCTCTTCCAATTAAGACTGGGCTGTGGAAGGGTTAGAATTACACTAGGCTCAATGCCGCCCTCTTAACAATTACCTCACCACAGCCACAATCCCAAGGGTTGCCCTGGTAATCAGCAACTGACAACCACCTCCAGAACACACCAGGGAGTCTCACAATACGCAGCCATCCCCTGGAACAAACTGCTCGGTGGTCAGAGGACCCTACCCACGGCTGTAATCTCTGGATCCCCGAACAAGGAGAAACCCCATCCTCCTCGTTCTCAGCACTCAGGAGCCCGGGTAGGGGCACCTAACAACGGTCTGGCGTGAGACCCACCAGGAAAAGCAGCCCTGGCAGCTGCTGTTGGCGCCCTCCAGACTGCAACCCCGTAGGCTCCCAAGCCCAGTCGTCTGTGTTGAAACTAAATAGACGATTCCTCCCAGGGCTGTAGTTCCTCTGAAGAAACTCCGCCGGCCCTCGCGCCTCTGGGCCACAGCGAACCACATTCCCCAGAATGCACTGCGAAGAAATGTGGGCGGAAGGCGCGCCGAGGGCGGCTGTAGTTTTCCGAGACCAACTTTCCCGACAGCACCGTGCGCCTCCCGCCTATGGAGAACTACATGCCCCAGCCTGCCCCGCGAAGGGAAGACAGGAGGACCCGCTTCGCGCTAATGCTCGCGATGGTTGAATTCCCCGCCTCACGCCTGCCTAGGAGAAGTTCGTAGTCCCAGAGGTGGGGCAGGAGGCGGCAGTTTCAGGCGGGTTAGGGCGGAGCTGAAGCGACGGCGGAGGCGGAAGCAACGGTCGGTGGGGCGGCGAAGGGGGCTGGCCCCAGGAGGAGGAGGAAACCCTTCAAAGAAAACAGCAACAAGCTGAGCTGCTGTGACAGAGGGGAACAAGATGGCGGCGCCGAAGGCGAGCCTCTGGGTCAGGACCCAACTGGGGCTGCCGCCGCTGCTGCTGCTGACCATGGCCTTGGCCGGAGGTTCGGGGACCGCTTCGGCTGAAGCATTTGACTCGGTCTTGGGTGATACAGCATCTTGCCACCGGGCCTGTCAGTTGACCTACCCCTTGCACACCTACCCTAAGGTAGGGCCCGTCCGGAGCGGGCTGCGACCCTTCCCTGGCCGCCCATCTCTCGGCTCCCCACACTTATGTCGGCTCTGGCAACCTGGCTGTTCAATCCGCCTTTCAACCGCTGTCTCCCATCTGTGTAGCTCCTGTTTTCCTCGCTAATCCTGCCTGCACCCCAATTCCTGCTGTCATTACCGGAAGTTTGTCCTGCACTACCCTGTGATAGGCTGAGGGACACAAAGATGAGAAAGACGCGATCCCTTTCCTCTGGGAGCTAGCCGGGCAGCAGGGGAGTCGAGCACTCAGAGGGAGGAGGATAGAGGAGGATATGGATGATTAATGCAGGGTCCTCGCCTTAAGGAGCCTAATGGGGGTTTGTAGAAAGGGAGGCGCAGATAAGCGAATCCCCAAATGATTGATTCATAACCTTTGTTTACTAAGCACCTATCGGGGTCGGGAGCGTAGTCTTCAGGGAGTCAGACAAGTAGACGATTCCACTGAGGTATAAAAAGCGTCACGAAGGCGGCTCAAGGAGTAGCGAGACGCCCAGGAATGCTGTCTGCCTATGTTGTGTTACTGTGTCCAAGACGCTGCCAAGAGGGACTGGGTTAGAGAAGAGGCAGTTAGGTGTCTGCCTACCAGGAACTGACCACTCAGTGCAGAAAACGGGGGATTCGTGGAGTGGGGAAAGAAACGAGACTGTAGACAGGAGAGGATTCGCAGCTTACGGAGAGGAATGGCCCTCCTCTCTATGCTTCCCCCCTTTCTTTTAAGTACATACCTAACCCTCTTCACGTTGGTTTTTCAGCGTAAGAACTCTTGTTTACTCAACATTCTAAATTGTTTGATGATTCCCACCACACCTTTCCCATGTATGATTTGAGTATATGCCCTCCCCCACGTTGTTTTATGAGAGCTTTTGTTGATGTTGCTGGTGGTTTCCTCTTCGTTTTTCCTTCATCTCCTGTATGCTATTTGCTTAACCATTGTGGCTAGACCTCCTTGCTTTCTAAAACTGGAGTGGCTACGGAGACAGTTCCAGTGAAGCTTAGGATGTTCCATATTGGCGAGTGCTTTCAGGTCTTTGAAATGAAAAGTTGTAAGTGCTGGCACTTCTCAGATTTTGTTTACGGCTGGATTTTAAACTGCATGGAGATTATCAATTTTCAAAAAAAGTGTGGGAGAGGGGACTGGGCTGAATTTTTCCAGAGATTTATGTAACAATCGAGAAAGAAGTGAGAAGTTTTACCTTCAGGCTTAAATCGATGAATACTGCTTCTAACCACGTTATTTTTCTTCACTTCTTGTAAACTTCTCATCATTAAGAGGATTGAATGAGGAAGCTCATTAATATTGATTTGGGTTTAATATTGACCTTGTTCTAGGGTTTGTTTCCTTTTTTTGAGATTTTCCTGGCAATTTTGTAGTATAAACCAGAATGTTGGGAGAATAATCAAATAATTTGAAAGGATACCTCCCTGGAACTTGTAGGTACTTTAATAATGTCCACTATTTTCTAACAATTGGTGTGATATCTGTAAATCATTTTTACTTATTTATTAAAGCTTTTCTCACAAAGAACTCCAAATCATCTGGCTCCCTATAGGTCCTGGACTTGAAATTTGTATAGACTCCACTGTTAGCCAGAGTGATGGGAGATTTATCGTACTATTATTCCTAATTCTCACAACAACCCTGTAAAGTAGGGTTTTAAAATTAAGGAGATTGAGGCTCTGAAAGGTTAAGTGTCTTGCCTAAGGTCACATACTCAAGAAATCGTGGAGTAGGAATTCAGCTTAAAACTGGCTACACTATGCTGCCTCCTATTAATAAACTTGCATTAAACATATTCGGCCGGGTGCGATGGCTCACACCTGTAATCCCAGCACTTTGGGAGGCCAAGGTGGGTGGATCACCTCAGCTCAGGAGATTGTGACCAGCCTGGACAACATGGCAAGACCCCGTCTCTGAAGAAAAAAAAGAAAAAGAAAAAGAAAAAACTATCCAGGCGTGGAGACGAGCACCTGTAGTCCCAGCTACTTGGGAAGCTGAGGTGGGGGGCTTGCTTGAGCCTGGGAGGCGGAGGTTACAGTGAGCCAAAATGTTGCCAGTGCACTCCAGTCTGACAGTGAGACCCTGTCTCAAAAAAAAAAAAAAAAAAAAAAAGGCCGGGCGCGGTGGCTCACTCCTGTAATCCCAGCACTTTGGGAGGCCAAGGCAGGTGGATCACCTGAGGTCAGGAGTTCAAGACCAGCCTGGCCAACATGGCAAGACCCCGTCTCTGAAGAAAAAAAAGAAAAAGAAAAAGAAAAAACTAGCCAGGCATGGAGACGAGCACCTGTAGTCCTAGCTAACTTGGGAAGCTGAAGGTGGGCTTGCTGAGCCTGGGGTAAGGCGGAGGTTAGCGTGAGCAAAATGTTGCCAGTGCACTCAGTCCTGACAGTAGACCTGTCTCAAAAAAAAAAAAAAAAAAAGGCGGCGCGGGTGGCTTCACTCCTCGTAATCCCAGCACTTTGGGAGGCCAAAAGGCAGGTGGGATACCCTGAGGTCGCGAGTTCAAGACCAGCCTGGCCAGATGGTGGAACCATCATCTAACTGAAAAAATACCAAAAAAAAATTAGCCGGGCCAATGGTGGCGGGCACCTGTAATCCAGCTACCAGGAGGCTGAGCAGGAGAGCTGCCACCCGGGAGCGGCAGAGGTTCGCGTGAGCCTGCGCACTGCACTCCAGCTGGGCAACAAAGGGAAACTCTGCCTCAAAAAACAAAGACAAACAAAAAAAAACCATATTTAACTATGGTCACTGATTTTCTATTTGGCTCTCCTCTGTGCTTTGTGCTCGCAGGAAAAAGCTTCGTGTGTTGTAAGAAATTAGATGAATTTTCAAACTCACATAGAATTTGAAAAAACAGAAGAAATCTCGTTTTGGCTGGGTCGGTGGCTCATGCCTGTAATCCCCAGCAGTTTGGGGAAGGCCAAGCGGGTGGATCATGGGTGGTCAGGAGTTCAAGGATCAGCCTGACCAACATGGTGAAACCCGTCTCTACGAAGAAATACAAAATTAACTGGGCATGGCACATGCTTGTAATATCCAGCTAATCAGGGGAGGCTGAGGCATGGAGAAAAAGCTGGGAAACTGGGCGGTAGAGGTTGCAGTGAGGCAGATTTGCCAGGCAGCAGAACTATTGCCCACTTCACTTCGCCCTGGGGGACAGAGCAGACTGCATCTCAAAAAAAAAAAAAGAAAATCTCATTTTAATGACACTTTTTGAGAACTAATTATTTGTTGCAAGAAAGTAGAATACCTGTTTGTAAGTAGTTATTTTTAAATTGTTCTATCTTTTATCTACAGAAATGCAATTGCATAATTTATCTCGGATGAAAAAACAAGAGACATAAATCATGTTAATAAAAAAACTAATTAGAGCCAGCCTGGACATTTATTAATGGAGTGTGGTCTCTAGAACCATACAAACCTGGTTTTATTCCCAGCTCCTTGATTACTGTTTGTCCTTGCTGATGACTTAACTTCTGTTTATTTATTTTTTAATTTAAAATAATTGAAACAGAGTCTTGCTCTGTTGCCTAGGCTGGTCTCAAACTCTTGGACTGAATGGATCTTTATGTCTCGGCCTCCCAAAGTGTTGGGATTACATGCATGAGCCACGGTGCCTGGCCTAAATAGTACCATTGAGGGACCTTCTAATTAGGAATTTAGCTGGTATTTCCTATGGTGGAAGCACCATTTGTTGTGTCCTAAATCAGAGGAGATATATGTTATATAAGCTTGCCAGTCATTTGGGATAAATAGGGCATGAAATATTTACTTGAAATCATTATTTTTTGTATATATAACATGGAATACTTAGAATAAAGATAATGATTCTTAATAGCTACCAGTTGAGTGCCTGCTCCATACCAGATGTTGCATAATTTGTTAAGTCTTAACATAGTGCCTGGCACATTGTAGATGCTCATTAAATGTGTCTGTCTATTAGATAGTACTACATAATAGTAATGCTATTGTAGATATAGATATATAATTATCCTAATAGTGAAGATTGACACTCTACAATTATACAGGCAGTAGAAAATAAAGGAATAAATAGTAGTTAGGATTGATGTAAGAGTATTGTCCTTATTTTACAATTGAGGAATTAGATTAAGTAACTTGCCAAAGGTTGTACAGAATAAGTGGCAAGTCTGAACTTCAAACCAGGGCTGATTCCTGAAACCTAGTCTCTTTTCCCCATGCCATATGGTTTTCTGAAATTGGTACTGGATGACTTACTAGGTTTCTTTAACAAAGGAAAGCATATCTAAGAATGAAATGGCATGTGATATAGCTCATACTAATGAGCTTATGGTTCCTCTGTGCAGTATAAGGAAATATGTAGTGCTCCAAAGACATAAAATAATTCTTTAATTGTTTTACAGAGCCTGCAAAAGCTACTCAGATATGAAATTTATCTTAATTTTTAAAATTCTTTCAATTTCATCTTAACAATAAATGCAGCTGGAACTGAGGTCCAAAAGTGTGCTACCTTCAAAGCTGTATGATAAAGTATATTTAATATTAGACTGCAGCCATCTCTTCTTGATGGATTGTTGCTGCTGCATAAATTTTACTAATCCTTTTGCTGGAAAGAAGTACATACCTTGTATTCCATTGGTTGCTAACTGGCATATGCACGTGCTGTTTCCTTATTAGGTGTCTGCCAGTTTGTACACAGTATATCACACAGTAAGTTGAAGGGCTCCCCCAACTTACTTAAAGCTTACAATAAATAGCAATATTGTCAATAAATATTGCTATTTATTTTAAAAAGCAATAGCTTTTTTAAAATACTTTTATTTTATCAAAGAAAAACCCGCTGAAGACATTAGTCATATTAAGCAGTTAATATTTTACAGTAATGAAGAACTAGATGTCCATCCTATCTTGAACTTTCACACATATACATTGATGCCTGTAATTGTTTTCTATTTTAAAAATCTATTAACACTATTACCATTTATTAAGAACCTTCTACATCCCAGGCACTGTGCTGGAAATAGCTTCCAAATTATTGAGGAATTTGGAGATAATGGCTGTTCTCTCCTTTTTTGATGAGAAACCTGAGATTCTTAGGTAAAATAACTTATGCACTCACCCAAAAGGTTTGATCTAGGTCTGGCTGATTGCAGTGTCCTTTCCCATACACACACTGTTGCTCCAGTGTTTTCATTTAATGTAATCC
The DNA here is from genome assembly GCF_001698545.2 of Rhinopithecus bieti. Lineage (NCBI taxonomy): Eukaryota > Metazoa > Chordata > Mammalia > Primates > Cercopithecidae > Rhinopithecus > Rhinopithecus bieti. The sequence goes on from NW_016806071.1 coordinate 2,024,182, forward strand.
CAATTTTTTTTTTTTTTTTTTTTGAGACGGAATCTCGCTGTGTCTCCCAGACTGGAGTGCAGTGGCGCAATCTCAGCTCACTGCAAGCTCTGCCTCCTGGGTTCATGCTATTCTCCTTCCTCAGCCTCCCGAGTAGCTGGGACTACAGGCACCCGCCACCATGCCCGGCTAATTTTTTGTATTTTAGTAGAGACAGGGTTTCACCGTGTTAGCCAGGATGGTCTCGATCTCCTGACCTTGTGATCCACCCGCCTCGGCCTCCCAAAATGCTGGGATTACAGGCGTGAGCCACCGCGCCCGACCTAAGCCCAGTTTTTAAAAGTCCTTTCATATAAACATTTTTATAGATGTATGCCTTACTTTATCAGGCCCTTGTGTCACCATTTGCCATGTGAAGCTAGTCTGATACTTTTCCTGATAAGCCTGGTAATTCATATAAACATGGATGTGACAGAAGTATGCCATTGGTCCTAGGGTACTTGCTTACTCCTTTCTATCGCTGTTGAAGTTCTAGTTATATCACCGTTGTATTTTTTGTTGTTGTTTTGTTGTTGTTTTTTAAGCAACAGGGTCTCACTTTGTACCCCAAGCTGGAGTGCAGTGGTGTGATTATAGCTCACTGTACCCTCAAACTCCTGGCCTCAAACAATCCTCATACCTCAGCCTACTGAGTACTAGGACTACAAGTGTGCACCACCATACCCAGTTATTTTTGTGTGTGTGTTTGTTTTGGTACAGACGGGGTCTCGCTGTATTGTCCAGGCTGGCCTCAAACTGTTGGCCTCAAGCAGTCCTCCTGCCTCAGCTTCCCAAAGCCCTGGGATTACAGGTGTGAGCCACTGCACCTGGCATGTCACTATTATTTTTATTTTTAATTTCTCCCTCACAGATTGTAACCAAAGAAAATGGAAAAAGGGTGGTGGTTTTACCTACTAGGCTTTTTTCTTGGTATCACTTTTAAAATAAGGAACTAAAACCTCTGTATGGCGAAGGTCTTGAGTATCAACTGGCTCCTATCATTTTTTTCTTTCAGTTACGAAACTTATAGGATGATTTGTAATAAACGTTACTAACTGCTTTCTTCCTAACCCATTTTCCCCTGAGGAAAAAAAATACTATTTTTTGGTAACCCTTCCTGTTCTTGAACTCCCTAGGAAGAGGAGTTGTACGCATGTCAGAGAGGTTGCAGGCTGTTTTCAATTTGTCAGTTTGTGGATGATGGAATTGACTTAAATCGAACTAAATTGGAATGTGAATCTGGTAAGATGCTATGCTAACGACATCAGCTGTATGTAACACTGTTGTTTTCTTTGTGATAACCTTTTAAAGTATTTTCCTTAGGAAATGGCAAACACACTGTTGAAACTAGTCATTGGCCGGGCGCGGTGGCTCAAGCCTGTAATCCCAGCACTTTGGGAGGCCGAGACGGGCGGATCACGAGGTCAGGAGATCAAGACCATCCTGGCTAACACTGTGAAACCCCGTCTCTACTAAAAAATACAAAAAACTAGCCGGGCGAGGTGGCGGGCGCCTGTAGTCCCAGCTACTCGGGAGGCTGAGGCAGGAGAATGGCGTAAACCCGGGAGGCGGAGCTTGCAGTGAGCTGAGATCCGGCCACTGCACTCCAGCCCGGGCGACAGAGC
>NW_016806071.1:2028371-2031690 GCF_001698545.2 Rhinopithecus bieti
AAAAAAAAAAAAAAAAAAAAAAAAGAAACTAGTCATCTAACATACGGTAATTATTATGGATTTAAGAGTTTTCGTAGCTGCTGCTAGAAATTTCATGGGCTTTAAATTTCATCTGTTTGTTGAGACAGTGTTTATTTTCTGCTGTGAATAGGACACCTTTGTTTAACCAACTTTCTGTCAGACAAACGCAGTATAATTACCCTACTCACAATTCATTACTACCTTTTCACAAATAGTATAATTTTCCTAAACCTTTCAATCATAAGTTCATTGACTTATCTCCAAGTTTTTTACTGAATCAGGCCTTTGACTCAGTATTTAATAGCGTATTCTTCATTGGTCAGGCCATTAAAATAAGTAGCCAGAGGCTTTGTCATCTGTTAAACCACTTTTCTTTCTTTTTGCTAAAAGCAGTCTGTTTAATAAAAGAAACCTGCAGTCAGGACACAATTGACGTTTAACTTTTCAAATAACTATAATGGAGTGTTCTCCATTCATTACACTGTTTTTAGTGTAAAAGGAGGCACCTTTTCCCCATCACTATGCCATAACTCACATACAGTCTTCTTTGATATCGTAACCGTATTTTTGCGGCTCAGTCTCATAACTGATCATCTTTATATATGCATAATGCTGTCCAGTTTATTATCTAGCACTTCTGAGAAGTGTATTACAAATGCATTACTGAGTTGGGAAAAAATGGAATTGGTATAGTGGTAAAATGTTATATCACAAGAAGGAAATAGATTTAATGAACTAGATGACAGTATATCTGGTAGAGACCTATTTCAACATTAGAATCATCTGCTATAGAACATTTTCTAGTTCAATTTTCTTTTTTTTTTTGAGGCAGAGTCTCGGTCTGTCCCCAGGCTGGAGTGCAGTGGCGTGATCTCAGCTCACTTCAAGCTCCGCCCCCCTGGATTCACGCCATTCTCCTGCCTCAGCCTCCCATGTAGCTGGGACTACAGGCGCCCGCCACCACACCCAGCTAATTTTTTTTTTTATTTTTAGTGGAGACGGGGTTTCACCGTGTTAGCTAGGACGGTCTCGATCTCCTGACCTCGTGATTCGCCCGTCTCAGCCTCCCAAAGTGTTGGGATTACAGGCGTGAGCCACCACACCCAGCCTAGTTCAATTTTCTTAGACTTTCAGATGTTAGGCTGATTGTTTTATTTTTCTCTTGCCACGTGTATACCGTTACTTCTTAACTGAGTGATCTAGTTCTTAACAGTAATACCGTATATTTGTATAAATCATTAAAATATATTATTTCATTCAACCCTATGCAGTGGGTTGTGTTATTTCTGTTTTAGATATATAGAAATCAATAGTCAGAGGTTAGACTGCTCAGCCCAGGTCACACACACCAACAAATGATGGAACTAAAACTTTTTGAGTGGTATCTTCAGGATGCCAATCCAGTGCATTTTCTACTACACAAGCCTTAGCTGCAAGGGTCCTCTTATATGAATGTCATCATGTGGCCAGAGCCTGGGTGTATAATTAATAGATTTGTATCTAAAACATTTGACTTGTAGGACGGAGACAATATGGAGTTCTGTTAAAGATACATTTCCTACTACTATATTACCAAATTTGGAAATTGACATTGATGAAATCTTTTTTAAGTATAAGAATTTTTTAAATAAAATATCAAATCCTTTTCTTTCCTCTTTCCCTTTCCCTTTTGTTTCTTGTAATTTGACTATTTTTCTCTTACAGCATGTACAGAAGCATATTCCCAATCTGATGAGCAATATGCTTGCCATCTTGGTTGCCAGAATCAGCTGCCATTCGCTGAACTGAGACAAGAGCAAGTACGAAACAATACTGCCTTTCAAACTAGCCTGCTTAGATGGCACTGACTTGTGTTGCTTGAAGTGTTTATCACCCACTCAATCCTATTTTAGTGTTATATTTTATATTTGACTTTCAGCAAACAAAATTAGTTTGCAAATAAAAAAGTCAGTTGAATAATTGCATTTGTATAATGCTTTACTATTAAAAGTTATGCCTACATTCATAATTTTATTTTGTTTCTTCCCACATTCCAGTGAAGATATTATCCTCATTTTTACATATGAAAAAACCAAGGCTCAGAGGAATTATTTCAGAGTTATTTTTCTCCATCCCAACTTCCATTGCACAGTTGCCATTGCCTTAACTCAGATTATCATCATTTCTTATCTGTATTTTTAAGTTAACTTCCAAACTGTTTTTCTAATTTAACCCTTTCTAACTCCATCCTTTACTGTGTCCAGATTTTTTTTTCTAAATTTCATCATGCTATTCTCCTGTCTTATATAATCAGTAGCTCCCAATTACATGTAGATTTAAGTCCAAACTGTTTATCACAACCTAGTGCCTGATTACTTCTCCAATGCCATTGCTTAAAATTCCTGACAAGGGAATTTCATACTCGATTCTCCAGACATACTGGCAAAAGTTTCTTAATTTTTGCACAGGAAATAGTCACATATACAAACTCAAAAGATAAAAAGAGTATACATATAGTGAAAAGTCTCCCACCCCTGTCTCTTAGCCACTCAGTTTTCCCTCATACATGTAGCCAAGGTTACTAGTACACAGATATGTTATGCATATACAAGGATGTGCACATGTATTTTATAAATATAAGTATCCATAAAGAACTTCTAATTTTTTTCTACTACATAATATTCTGTGTAGATATATTATAATTTATTTAGGCAGTTCCTTATTTGTGAACACGTAAGTTGTTCCTAATCTTTTTATTTTGTAAATAATATCTATTTTGCACATTTGTGAGTATACCTGTAGAATAAAATCGTAGGGCTAGAATTGCTGAGTTAAGAGGTATATGCATTTTTGGCCGGGCGCGGTGGCTCAAGCCTGTAATCCCAGCACTTTGGGAGGCCGAGACGGGCGGATCACGAGGTCAGGAGATTGAGACCATCCTGGCTAACGTGGTGAAACCCCGTCTCTACTAAAAAAAAATACAAAAACTAGCCGGGCGAGGTGGCGGGCGCCTGTAGTCCCAGCTACTCGGGAGGCTGAGGCAGGAGAATGGCGTAAACCCGGGAGGCGGAGCTTGCAGTGAGCTGAGATCTGGCCACTGCACTCCAGTCCAGGCGACAGAGCGAGACTCCGCCTCAAAAAAAAAAAAAAAAGAGGTATATGCATTTTTTATTTTTATGTGTTTTAGAGATGGGGATCTCACTATATTACCCGGTCTGGCCTCACGCTTCTGGGCTCAAGTGCTACCATAGATACCACTGCACTCCAGACTGGGTGACAGAGCGAGACACTGTCTCAAAAAAAAAAAAAAAAAAAAAAA
>NW_016806071.1:2032251-2036557 GCF_001698545.2 Rhinopithecus bieti
AAAAAAAAAAAAAAAAAAAAAAAAAAGCATATAAAGAAACAAAGTAGAACCAAAGCTATCCCTAGAGTTTAGTAAATGGCATCCCACGCTTGTGCTTTAGAGGGGCCCAGTGCTGCTAAAGAAGTCAAGAAGTCAGAATTGGAGGAGGAAAGATGACATCATTTGTCAAAATCCTTTTTTGTTTGTTTTTTGAGACGGAGTCTCGCTCTGTCACCAGGCTGGAGTGCAGTGGCGTGATCTTGGCTCACAGCAACCTCCACCTCCCTGGTTTAAGGGATTCTCCTGCCTCAGCCTCCTGAGTAGCTGGGACTACAGTGGGACTACAGACGTGCGCCACCACGCCTAGCTAATTTTTGTATTTTTAGTAGAGGTCGGGTTTGACCATGCTGCCCAGATGGTCTCAATCTCTTGACATCGTGAGCCACCTGCCTCAGCCTCCCAAAGTGCTAGGATTACAGGCGTGAGCCACCATGCCGGGCCATTAAAATCTTATCAGTAGCTTACCACATATACTCAGCCCATAAATACTCCCTTCACCCTGCCCTGTTGTCAGATGTCTACCATTTTATGTATATATTCTTCTGATTGATTTTTTCCTTCCCCTTTTCCATTGATGTTCATTATAGCATGATTTATTCTCGAAGAAAACATTAAAGATGAGAATGATATGATTTGTCCCTTCCTGTTCTACCCTTGAGGCCTTGCTGGTCCTTGTTTAATTACATCTTAAGAGTCTTCTTATTTTTGGACTTAATTCAAAAGCCTGTTACTGTGATAGAGGTGACAGGTAGCTAGTAAGTGTGTTTGGTGGCAAATTAAAGTAGCCTTGGTTTTTAAGCTTTACCATAATTTGCATAGATAACTAAGAGTTTAATGCGATTAGATTATGGTAGATGTATTTAATTGTTTGTATCTGTCCCATTAAGGATTTGAGTAATCTTGATTATGTTGTTCTCTTGAATATACATATATAAAAAATAATGCATTTCTCATTATTTATTTTATTTTTAGCTTATGTCCCTGATGCCGAAAATGCACCTACTCTTTCCTCTAACTCTGGTGAGGTCATTCTGGAGTGACATGATGGACTCTGCACAGAGCTTCATAACCTCTTCATGGACTTTTTATCTTCAAGCTGATGATGGAAAAATAGTCATATTCCAGGTGACAACAGTGCTTCATGGATTCATCTAAATACCAACAACAGTAAATGTATATGTTTTAAATGGGTGTTTCAGCATAGAACCATACTCAGTCACTTACAAATACTTATCAAGTAAGAATTACTTATTTGGCCCCACATTAAAATATTGGACATCAGTTTGATTACCCTTCCCTTTGCCCATTAAAAGCCTTATCTAAAGCCCATTAGTTTTTATCTAACCAGAACTCTGAGTCTTTTAAATTTTATGGTGCTTAAATTGATAAAATGAAATATTTAAATATGAGAGATAAGAATTAATACACTTTTAATGTAAACAGTGGCCATATATGATTACATATGGATATCAAATAAAACAATATGACATAATTTTTAGTTTTTTATAGTGCTTTTACTCATAACTCTTACAAGAGAACTTCTTGAAGAAGTATTTTGCCTAGAGAGGTAATGTCTCCTATCTCATCATTTACCATGTGATAATAACTGTTATTCCCTGGAGGTTATATTGTAGTAGATGTATTATCTCAGATTTTCAAAGAACTCAATGAGGTTGTATTATTCCTATTTTATTGATGAGGAAGGTGAGAATAACTTGTTGCAGTTGCACTGCCGATAAGTAACAGAATTAAGCTTAAAACCCAGGACACTTTAGCACCAAGGCCCATGTACTACCCTACCATGCTTTTAATTCAGTAGTTGAATTCCTCAAATTTACCAGTCAACAGAGTTTATGTTGTGTCTTCCTCTCGGGTAATAAAATCAACCTTTTAAGTACTGTAGCTAAGTAAGTGACTTAATGTATGGCTGGTATGTGATTTTTAGCACTACCCTGAACCTTGGGTCCCCTCTGCTTAATTTGGTAATAAGTAAAATGCAGGAATTTTCTCTTTAAATTCATGAACAAGTTCTATGTCCTAAAGCTACTTACATCAAAGCATAAGTTGACTCTCAGAGTGAAGCCCTCATTCATTTCTCATTAGATAGATTAGCTCTGTGTCTCTGTGTGAATTTGAGCATAACTGGGATGGAGAAACCCCCATTCTAGAGGATCAGAACTATACAGAAAATGTAAAGTATGGAGTGTTTGGCTGTAATTTATGGATTCCTCATACCTAGGGAATAATGGAATGTTTCATGTGAGAAGAAATAGAGATAATATGTGTTTAGCCAAAAGTTTTGGCAGTCTGATAAATTATTCCTGATCAACTAGAATTAGAACTCATTTCTGCAAGGTATAGTATTTAATGTAGTATGTCATGATTTGTCCCTCTCTCCCTTAAGAAAAAAAATATTGTCAGGAAGTTAAACTAACACAAATCTGCCAGAAATCTGTTTCTTTGCAAGGCACTGGTTCTGATGTTTAGGAAGTGCAATTAAAATATATTGTGGTTAACGTGTTTTATTTTTTATATAGTATTTCTGTTACTCTTTCTCAATTTAAATGTTTAAAGAGATGATGTGTTTTAGAACTTGTTACTGAAAAAAAGCTAAAGAAGTACAAATGACTTAATTGCTTTCATTATTATTTTAGTCTAAGCCAGAAATCCAGTATGCACAACATTTGGAGCAGGAGTCTACAAATTTGAGAGAATCATCTCTAAGCAAAATGTCCTGTAAGTTTTATTTTAAGTAGCTTAGATAAAAACATTAGCAGTCAAATCTGGTTGTAGTAGAGTTGGTTGTGTTTTTTTTTGTTTTTTTTTCACTGATGGAACATAAACAGATAATTTCTAAAACAGTGGTTCTCAAACTTTCACGTGTGTTAGAGTTTGGAGAGCTTGTTCAAACACAGATTGCTGGGCCCCACCTTCAGAGTTTCTAATTTACTAGGTCTGGGAGAAGATCTGAGAATTTCTTTTTCTCACAAGTTCCAGATTTTGCTGATGCTGCTGGCCTGGGGGCCACACTTTGAGAATCACTATTCTAAAAACATTTAGTTTGCTTCAAAGGATGTTTTGAGCATGAACTAATCAACTATTCTGGTATTTCCCAATAAATTGACCAAATAATGAAAAATACCAAAAGTATGAGTCCCCATTCTATTTTTATTTCCATGTTAGAAGTGAATTTTGACTCAGAAGAACGTAAAACATCAAGCTAAAGCAGAGCTTACCTTGTAAAATTTACTCATACCTTATTTTAGATACTATTTAATTAGCCTTCTAATTATTTTGGTAGGTGGGAGTGGGTAGATAATGATAGCACATAACATAAGACCATCTGTAACTTTAATTAGATTAGAATAAACCAAATCCAAGCTCACATGTAATTAAGCAGAAAGCATCAATGCCAATAAGAATTTGAAAATAAAACAGGAAACTCATAATGCGGTAGAATATTCATTTGGTTTTGATGTGCTTAGAGAAACTGATACATATTATAAAATGTATCAGATGACACAAACAAAAACAATTGGATATCTGTAAAGTGTATATGTCTAGAAATAGTCATGCGAGACTAGGTTTTGGGATGTAGGGTATAATAAACTCATACCTTACTATTTCAGCAGATCTGCAAATGAGAAATTCACAAGCACACAAGAATTTTCTTGAAGATGGAGAAAGTGATGGCTTTTTAAGATGCCTCTCTCTGTATGTATTCCTCTTTATTGTGTGTATAACAGATAAAATCTGGCTTGTATCAGAGAGATACATTACTTTTTATTATTTTAAAATTAGCACCTCAAAAGTAAACCTGTTTACTTTTTCCCTTCCAAGGTTGTACGTTAGATACTTTAGTGTGTTTAAAAGGTTATAGGCATACTACTTGAATAAAACCCAGGCAGGTAGTTTTTTTTCACAGTACAGGAGCATTCTTCTTGTTAGAATCTCTTGATTTGGCCGGGCGCTGTGGCTCAAGCCTGTAATCCCAGCACTTTGGGAGGCCGAGACAGGCGGATCACGAGGTCAGGAGATCGAGACCATCCTGGCTAACACTGTGAAACCCCGTCTCTACTAAAAAAAACTACAAAAAGCTAGCCGGACGAGGTGGCAGGTGCCTGTAGTCCTAGCTACTCGGGAAGCTGAGGCAGGAGAATGGCATGAACCCGGGAGGTGGAGCTTGCAGTGAGCTGAGATCTGGCCACTGCACTCCAGCCTGGGTGATAGAGCGAGACTTCGTCTCAAAAAAAAAAAAAAAAAGAAT
>NW_016806071.1:2039069-2055757 GCF_001698545.2 Rhinopithecus bieti
CTTAAATCACCTTCGCACATGTCTCTTGCAGGGACAAAGTTGAAGGTAAGGTCACAGATTAACAGCATCTCAAATACAGAACTAAATGGAGTCTTTTATGTCTACTTCCTTCTATATAGACATGGTAACAAGCTGATCTCTCGTTCTTTTCCCCACAGACGTGGGAGAATCACTTGAGCCCGGGAAGTCAAGGCTGCAGTGAGCTATGATCATGCCACTGTACTGCCTGAGTGATAGAGCGAGACTGTCTCAAAATTTTTTTTTAAGTGTTCTTTTTTAAAATGCTTTTTCCCCTTCAGTGATCCCATTTGACTTTTAGAACAATACCCTGTGATAAGTAGGTGGTAATTTAGAGAGGTGAATTGACTACTCCCAAGGTTACACAGTCACTATGTTAGAATTCAAACCTAATTTTTCTAATTATACATCTTCTGCTCATCCTATTCTGCTGTAACTATTTACTTCCTAAAGTGTCATGATTTTTCCATGATTACATACAGAATCACTCAGCCAGTTATTGGAATCTGATCGTAGCTGTTAAAGAGACACCATTATCTCCAGAAAGGAAATTGAGGTCACTTTTTCTTCACTTGTATTTCTTTTGAAGAGCCAGGCACTGTGCTAGGGAGTTGAGACCTAGAAAAGATGTCAGGAGTTCTCAGGTCTAGACAGACATAGACAATAATGATTGCTATACATATACACACTCCTACACATGTCTCATACACAGCATATAAAGACTGTATTTAAGTCTACTGGAGGTTTCAAGGGGAGGATTGACAGGCGAGATAGAAATATCTTGAGTAATGAGTAGAAATTTTTGCTAGTTGTAGCAAAAGATTTACTTAAATATTTTTTTTCAGATATACCGGCCTCCTGCTCAATGTGTATAGGGTACATTACTATATATGGAGGATAAGGAGAGTCAGAAATTTGACTGAACTGGGAAAACAGGAATAGAGAGAAGCAGGAACATAACATAAGTGTCAAGAAGAGGCTTTTATGTGAAGGATAGATTAGAAGCAGGAACGTAACATTAGTGTCAAGAAGAGGCTTCTATGTGAAGGATAGGTTGGAGAACTTTGGTAAATCAGGGAAGAGATTATGAAGCCTGAATTAGGGCAGTAGACAAGAACAGGAGATAATGGAGATAGTTGAAAATCTATAGGATCTAGTCATTGTTTTGTTCTGGAGATTGAAGGGATGAACCCCAGTTTTCTGGCTTAGGTAGTTGCTACTGGAATCCAGATATCAAATATATCCTCATTTTGTGGTAAATTCCTTAACTCAGTTCGGGCTGGAACATGGAGAGGAAAGTGGGTATTTTTTTTTCATTAAAAATGTGTTTTACTCTATTATCTTTCTAAATTGGTATACTTAAAGCATCATATGGGAGTTCCCTACTTTTAGATACAATACATTCTCCAAAGTCCACCTCTTTTGCTGGCAGACAATGACTGTGCTTACTGCGTGTTCAAGTCTTGCCAAACTATCAAGTGAGTGGTTAGGGTGGTAAGTATAGATCTCTTATTAGGCAGTGTTGGATGAGCAGAGATGTGAAAATTAGGGACTATCTGTGTTACACAGTTTGTCAGAGTTAGACTTTTAATTATTTAAAAATGGCTTGACTTTTTCCTATTCTTTGAATCTTAATAGGTCAATTATGAAAAAAACTTCAGGTGGGAGAATGGCTTTTGCCCATGAGTGCAAGGCCAGCCTGGGCAATATAGTGAGAGCTTGTCTCTATAAAATTAAAAATAAATAAAAAACCTCTAATTGCTGATTCTCATAACTGGCCTTCTATCTTAAGATATTTTAATGATAAGGAAAATATAACTATCTCTTTACTGAGATATACTGTAATGGTTACAGAATGCCTTACAATAGACGTGCTCTTTTAAATTGAAGTATAAGTAAATTATGGCAAATTAAATATGTGAAGTATTCTAGGGAAACTGACTTCTGGAAGCCTGTTGTGATTTCTTTTATAAAACAAATGATCATTTTAAATTTACCTAGACTATTCCTTAACTTTGTGGTATATTGGTTTTCTTAAAGCAAGTATAATAATTTGTAAAATAATATATGACATTTGTACAACAGTGTACAATTTACAGGACACTTTCACTTGCCTTATATATTTAGCAGAAAGTCAAGTATATCTGATTTTATTATTATTACAAAAGTGATATAGCCATGTTACAGAAACATTAGAAGTAGAGGAAAAAGACTTTATGCCAACCTAATGTAATAGCTATTAGTATAATATTTCCTTCTGTAAGTATGTTTTTTAATAGTTTCAAAGATAATTAACAAAGTTTTAATTGTACTGTTGAGCTAAGTACATAAGGTTGATTGACTAAGAATCTCCTGTTTCTTATAAAATTTTAATATAACTAATTGTTGATTTTTTTTCCAGTAACTCTGGGTGGATTTTAACTACAACTCTTGTCCTCTCAGTGATGGTATTGCTTTGGATTTGTTGTGCCACTGTTGCTACAGCTGTGGAGCAGTATGTTCCCTCTGAGGTAAATTTAATTCTAACCCTTAGACCATTTGAAGACTGAGCCCTGTGAGATATCATTTTAAACACCTTATTTGTTTAGCTGGAAAAACAAGGCCTCTCTACTAATAGAAAGAGAGAAGATGTGGTGGTTTTCATGTGGTAGAGGTTGGCACACATAAAAATTACAGGTTTGCAACACAAGAATTGTTGTTCCCAGCTTTCTGTGATGCTAACTACCGTGGTGACATGTATGTTGACTGACTTGAGAAAAGTGTGTCTTTCTGACTCTCTTAAGACTGAAAAGACCTGTTGACATCAGTTTCTAAGGGGACATATGGGAAAGAAGACTTTTTTTTTTTTTTTGAGACGGAGTCTTGCACTGTCACCCAGGCTAGAGTGCGGTGGCGCGATCTCGGCTCACTGCAAGCTCCGCCTCCCGGATTCATGCCACTCTCTTGACTCAGCCTCCTGAGTAGCTGGGACTACAGGCGCCCGCCACCGCATCTGGCTAATTTTTTTGTATTTTTTAGTAGAGACTGTGGTCTCGATCTCCTGAGCTCATGATCCACCTGCCTCAGCCTCCCAAAGTGCTGGGATTACAGGCGTGAGCCACTGTGCCCCGCCTTTTTTTTTTTTTTAGGCACAGTCTCACTCTGTCACCCAGGCTAGAGTGCAGTGGCCAGGATCTTGGCTCACTGCAGCCTCCGCCTCCTGGGTTCAAGTGATTCTTCTGCCTCAGCCTCCTAAGTAGCTGGGATTACAGGCACGCGCCACCATGCCCAGCCAATTTTTGTATTTTCAGTAGAGATGGGGTTTCACCATATTGACCAGACTGGTCCTGAACTCCTGATCTCAAGTGACCTGCCCACCTTTGCCTCCCAAAGTGTTGGGATTACAGGCATGAGCCACCATACCCAGCCGGAGAAAAGATTTGTAGAACCATTTAATAGTTTAAATTAATTACCACAATATTAAGGAGCAGTGCTGCTTTAGAAGCAGCAAGGCTGGGCCAGGTGTGGTGCTCATGCATCTAATCCCAGCACTTTGGGAAGGCTAGGCAGGTGGATCACTTGAGTTCAAGAGTTTGAGAAGAACGTGTGCAACATGATGAGATCCTGTCTCTGCGAAAAATTATAAAAATTATCTGGGTGTGGTGGTGTGTGCCCATGATCCCAGCTACTCAGGAGGCTGAGGTGGGAGGATCACTTGAGCCCAGAAGGTTGAGGCTGCAATGAACCAGGATTGTGCCACTGTATTCCAGCCTGGTGACAGAACAAGACCCTGAGTCTCAAAAGAAAAAAGAAAAGAAAAGAGGAGAGAGAAGAGAGGGAGGGAGAGAGAAGAGAGGGAGGGAGAGGGAGAGGAGAAATGCTGGAGTGTTTGATTTTGAGTTGTTATATTCTGGTATCTAACCCCATAAGAGATAGAAGACATTGTGACTTCCTTGGTAATTAAAATTTAACTGGCCCAAAAAATATAACTGTTAAGGTAAAGGATTTTTGTTTGGGGGAAAGGCTATAATTTGATTATTCAGCTTAGCTTTCAAGAACAGAAAAGTATTTATATAACTAAATATAGAATAATAATGGCTGTCAACATCTAATCCCGCTGAAATAAATTTTAGTTTTCTTATACCTCCAAAGTGCCATAGAAAAAGAGAGAAAAGGGCCGGGCGCAGTGGCTCAAGCCTGTAATCCCAGCACTTTGGGAGGCCGAGACGGGCGGATCACGAGGTCAGGAGATCGAGACCATCCTGGCTAACATGGTGAAACCCCGTCTCTACTAAAAAATACAAAAAAAAAACTAGCCGGGCGTGGTGGCGGGCGCCTGTAGTCCCAGCTACTCAGGAGGCTGAGGCAGGAGAATGGCGTAAACCCGGGAGGTGGAGCTTGCAGTGAGCTGAGATCCGGCCACTGCACTCCAGCCTGGGCGACAGAGCGAGACTCCGTCTCAAAAAAAAAAAAAAAGAGAGAAAAGAAGAAGAGACAGAAATTAGAATATAATAATAAGCCACTGGCATGTGCCTAATATGGTGCTTGAACAACTCTTTTATCCTAATAGACTATAAAGATGTTTAAATATATGATTTGCACATGAGAAATGATTAAGATATTATACTTAATATTTTTATTAAGGTGATATAATTGATGTAGGTACCTAGAAACTGGGACAGGATAATGTTGATAACTAACACTTGTATAGTCTTTAAAATTTACAAAGTATTTTCATATACCTTCATATTCTTCTCATCTAACTAAAATTTTGTGTCCTTTAACCAGCATCTCCTCAGTCTCCTTCCTCCCTTCAGTGGCTTCTTTCATGTTGATGTATAAAATCAAACAGTTCCTGGTTGCTGCTTCAAGATCTTTAAATGCTGTTAGGTAGAGTTGTGAACATTTTTCTTTCACAGTGCCCCAGAGCCAGTGGTCACATGTGAATTCTGAGTTTTAAGGAGGCCTACTATATCAGATCCATGTCCAACCTATCAACCACTGAACTTTTTTTTTTTTTTTTTTCCAGACAGGGTCTCACTCTGTCACTGAGGCTGGAGTGCAATGGCACGATCTCAGCTCACTGCAATCTCCACCTCCCGGGTTCAAGTGATTCTCGTGTCTCAGCCTGCTGAAGAGCTGGGACTACTACAGGTGCACACCACCACACCTGGCTTATTTTTGTATTTTTAGTAGAGATTGAGTTTCACTATGTTGGCCAGGTTGGTCTCGAACTCCTGACCTCAAGTGATTCACCTACCTCGGCCTCTCAAAGTGCTGGGATTACGGGCGTGAGCCACTGCGCCTGGCCTGAACTTGTCTTAAAGCTACACTCTTACTGGAAAAGCTTAAGGTACTGGGGCAACTCCTTGCGGGATAGTTGTTCCCCTGAGGCAGCAGTCCAGTAGAACACATCTGAAACATGTATGAATAAGCAACTATCGTGACAGTCACTTTTAGAACATTTTCATCAGCCCAGAAAGAAAATCTGTACTCTTAGTAATTGCTCACCATTTTCTCCCAAGCAGCAGCAGCTCCACCACCCCTACCCCCATCTCACCCTCCAGTCCTAGATAGCCAATATGTAGTCTCTTGTGAGTGGCCTCTTTCACTAAGCATATTTTCAAGGTTCATCATGTTATAGCATGTATCACTTTATCATCTTTTTTTTTGAGATGGAGTCTCTCTATCGCCCAGGCTAGAGTACAGTGGTGCAACCCCGGCTCACTGCAAACCTCCGCCTCTCGGGTTCAAGCGATTCTCCTGCCTCGGCCTCCCTAGTGGCTGGGACTACAGACACGCACCACCACAACCAGCTAATTTTTATATTTTTAGTAGAGATGGAGTTTCACTATATTGGCCAGACTGGTCTGGAACTCCTGACCTCAGGTGATCCGCCTTCCTCAGCCTCCCAAAGTGCTGGGATTACAGGCTTGAGCCACCATGCCCAGCCAGGATAGCATGTATCACTTTTGATAAATTCTTGAAGGTGCTCTTTATTCAGCATCTTTTAAAAACACCTTTCCAGTAGTAGGTACTTCTGTGTAGTTCTTGCTTTATAATCTAGTGAGTTGCCCTGCCAGTGATATCAGCACTTCAGTTTCTAACTTTTGGATACAGGGATTTGTTGCTGTATGAGTAGATTAACAATAGAATCTATACCATTTCTTTTTTTTTTTGAGACAGAGTCTCACTTTGTCCCCCAGGCTGGAGGGCAGTGGCATGATCTCAGCCCACTGCAACCTCTGCCTCCCAGGCTCAAGTGATTATTGTGCCCCAACCTCCTGAGTAGCTGGAATTACAGGCACTTACCACCATGCCTGGCTAATTTTTTGTGTTTTTAGTAGAGACAGGGTTTCACCATGTTGGCCAGGCTAGTCTTGAGCTCCTGACCTCGAGTGATCTGCCTGCCTCAGCCTCCCAAAGTGCTGGGATTACCGGCGTGAGCCACTGCACCCAGCCTATGCTTATTAGTGAAGACTTTTCACTTTGCTTTTCTGCCTTTAAGAGATACATACGGCCAGGCGTGGTGGCTCACACATGTATCCCAACACTTTGGGAGGCCAAGGTAGGAGGATCACTTGAGGCCAGGAGTCTGAGACCAGCCTAGGCAACATAGCAAGACCCCATCATTAAAAAAAAAAAGAAAGAAAAATTAGCTGGGCATAGTGGTGCATGCCTATAGTCCTAGGTGCTCAGGAGGCTGAGGCAGGAGAATCACTTGAGCCCAGGAGTTCAAGGCCTTGTAGTGAGCTATGATCACACCACTGCACTCCAGCCTGGGTAACAGAGCAACACCCCATCTCTTAAAAAAAAAAAAAACAACACAGAGACATTCATACGTATATCTAAGTCTACCTACTCTCAAAAGATGTTAGATATTAACATTATTCTCTAATGAGTTTTATGACATTTGCAGTGATTCTGTTTTATGCTTTCATTCTTTTAGTATCTTCTTGGATATGGTAGTAACAATTAAGGAACTTTATATATTTATGAAGACCCTTCTATCAGTGTTAGAGCATTTCATGCATATTCTTTTTTCTCACAGCCTTTTCAAATAGCATCTATCATTTTCCATACATGTTAAGCTAAAACATTTAGGAGCAGAAAGACTTGCACCAAATTATTTTACCACTTGGTAGGAGAGCTAAGATGTTGAAGGACTTGATCACTTAAGGCATCCATAGCTATTTTTATTGATACTCAGTTGTTATACTCCTGAGGATTTTAACTTGAGACGTGGAACAGCTTTCTTTGGCCATCCACTGGGAGCTGAATCACGTATCTACAACACTTTGAGAAAAAGCATTCTTCTTTCTTAAAGTTGTTTATAGAATTTTTTTTTACCAACCATTTATAAATTAAATTGTTATTTGAAGACTTACTTGGAGAGGTTCCTAATTATCCAGACTACTAATGTACATTGGTTTTCTTTTTCAGAAGCTGAGTATCTATGGTGACTTGGAGTTTATGAATGAACAAAAGCTGAACAAATATCCAGCTTCTTCTCTTGTGGTTGTTAGATCTAAAACTGAAGATCATGAAGAAGCAGGGCCTCTACCTACAAAAGTGAATCTTGCTCATTCTGAAATTTAAGCATTTTTCTTTTGAAAGAAAAGTGTAATAGACATCTAAAATTCCACTCCTCATAGAGCTTTTAAAATGGTTTCATTGGATATAGGCCTTAAGAAATCACTATAAAATGCAAATAAAGTTACTCAAATCTGTGAAGACTGTATTTGCTATAACTTTATTGGTATTGTTTTTCTAGTAATTTAAGAGGTGGATGTTTGGGATTGTATTATTATTTTACTAATATCTGTAGCTATTTTGTTTTTTGCTTTGGTTATTGTTTTTTTCCCTTTTCTTAGCTATGTGCTGATCATTGTTCCTCCTCACCTCCTGCCATGATACTGTCAGTTACCTTAGTTAATAAGCTGAATATTTAGTAGAATATGATGCTTCTGCTCAGGTATGGCCCACAAATCTGTAATTTGAAATTTAGCAGGAAATGACCTTTAATGACACTACATTTTCAGGAACTGAAATCATTAAAATTTTATTTGAATAATTATGTGCTGAAATTTGAGTATCTGATTTTCTAGACCTTCCCTCCTACCCCTGCCCAACCTAGATAAGAATTATGACATGTTCTGTGTCTATTGCTATTGCTATATAATGTGGTGGTCAGGGACCATTTTGATGCAAAAGTGATCTTTCAGCAGTACATTTGATGTTATTTTGCACAGGCTATAGGTTTTTGTTTGATGAGTCTTTCCAAAGAACTATTTTTCTCTGTTAGACAGTGTATCAAGTATAAGGTAAACGTATTTTTTTGCTCTTGTTACTGAGGCTGGAGTGCTATGGCATGATCTCAGCTCACCACAACCTCCACCTCTGAGGTTCAAGTGATTCTCCTGCCTCAGCCTCCCGAGTAGTGGGGATTACAGGCATGTGCCAACACACCTAGCTAATTTTGTATTTTTAGTAGAGAGAGGTTTTCACCAGGTTGGCCAGGCTGGTCTCGAACTCCTGACCTCAGGTGATCCACCCACCTAGGCCTTCCAAAGTGCTGGGATTACAGGCATGAGCCACCGCACCCAGCCTACACCAGAATTTTGATATGATTCACTGTTATTATACCATAAAATATTAAAAACTTTGTAAACCAATACTTTCCTCATTCACAGTGGCATTATTGACAACTACATCAGTGCTGTTTGACTAAAGAATAAGTTAGTCACTCCTCCTATGGCCTAGTCTTTAGCCTTCCTGAGTCCAAATAAAAAGCAGTTAACAGCTAATCAAGGAAGACTTTGGTCACAAAGTGTGGGGTTTTATTTTTAGGTTTGTCTAGATTTGGATGATAGAAAGTTGTGAACACATCCAGATGGGGAAGAAAGGAGGAATTAGCGGTCATTGTCAAGCAGTCATTGTTTCTTTCTTATTTTTGTTAGAAAACATGGGATAAAACATGGGGACTCAGCCAGGCACAGTGGCTCACGCCTGTAATCCCAGTACTTTGGGAGGCCAAGGTGGGAGGATCACTTGAGGTCAGGAGTTCGAGACCAACCTGGGCAACATAGCAAGTCCCTCTCTGTACAAAAAAATACAAATAAATATAGGGACTATGTATAAAACATGGGGAGTGGATAGGAGTTACCTTTAAAAAAATAAAAAGCCCTGTTGTTTTGTCTCCCATCATGAGTGCATAGTTTCCTTAATCAGGCACAGGTTTAATTGATCAGGCACAGGTTTAATTGTAATGCATCCAGTTAAGCAAACAGGGAGAAACATATAAAATGCTGCTGTCTCGCAGGAATCAGAGAGCCCACTGTTAGAAAAGACCCTCCCTTATAAAAACAAAACAAAGAATTATCTAGATCACTTGGGGCCAGGAGTTCAAGACCATCCTGGGCAATATGATGAGACTTCCATCTCTTTTAAAAAAAAAAAAAAGAAGGAGCAATTGTACAGTTGTCCTATATTCTTCCACCTTCCCTTGATTTCATTTCTCTTTGCTTCCTGACTGAGAAGTGCCTGAGATACCTTCATTTCTCTTCAAAGTATTGATCCAAGTTTAGACAAATATCGCCCCTCTTGTTGAGAGAATTCCTTATATGTGAAAATACCAAGACATTCTTGATATTTAGTAGGCACTCAAATATTTGTCTCCTCTTTTTTAGCATAATTAAGCCAGACTGATGTTTGTATTGGAGTACCATCAGCACAAGTAACCATTTTAATCTTTCCTTAACTACTTGTTGTATACTAGAGTCTAGGGTGGGGGTACGTACTGTGATAAAGATTGAGATAATGGGAAATTTAGTCTTCTGTTTGGGAAGCTGGATTGTAGTGTTGATTTTCTGACTCCTTGTGATAATTAAATTCTGAAGCACAGAATCTGCTTTTGAGAAGAAAGATCTTACTTTTGAAAAAAAAATCCCCAAAATATGTACAGCATAAAAATGTTTCCGATCTTGAAAATCCCAACCAAAGCAACAAAACTGAGCTTCCAAGCCCCTTCTCCTAAAGTAACGGTTTTGCCCTTCTTGGATGTGCCTGAGTTTACTTAGCTCCTTGTTTCCATAAAACAGTCATAGTCTTATTTCCTACCACACAGAAAGCATCTTGAGAATCTGGTCTTGGTCCTAGGCAAATTCTCCAGACCCTTGGGTCTCTGGTTCAAACCTCCCAGACTTCTAAGGTCCTTCTTGGCTCAGGTCCCTCATCTAAGAGACATGTTAATTCAGGCAATTACATTAAAGCAGTACTAATCACCATAATGAATGAGCTAGGCCTAGATTCCTAGTTTTTTCACAAAACTTCACGGGCACCTTTCATTTATGATATGTTTTGTAGTAAATCAGAAATTACTAGATGATCTGGTCAGTCTTATCTCAGAAATCCCTGTGGTGCATCATTAGGCAATCTGAGCTGCTGCTCAGCACAAAACCCTGCGCTGTCTGAGCTTATCTTCCAGCCAGAAGCAAACAATTTTCCCTTTGTTATTTGTCTGGATTTATCTTAGATAAATGAGCCGTTATTGTTATGAATTTTTTAAAGATATAAAGTAGTTCCATTATAATTTTTGTGGACTCAAATATCAAGTGCACATGTAGGCAATCACTGACAGAGATTTCCAGTTACTGTCACCACCACACCAAGGCAGTAATTTTGCTCAGCTCTGCCTTTATAGGTCCACAATTGAACCATTCAACAACCACCTGAGATCCTGAATGGCGGGCCCTATGCTAAATGCTAGGACCGCAATAAGACCTAGTGCCTGACTCCGGTCGCTCAGACTCTAAAGGAGACTATTATTGTGGTTAAGTGCTATGACCAGATAAGCACAGAGCACATAGGAGGGGCTCTGTGCATTATGGGAGCACACAGGACGACTTCTGGGAGAAAGTGATAGCCAAGCTTAAACCTGAAGAGAAAGGGGAAGCCAAACACTATTAATACAGTGAGCAGTGTACCAGACAGTGGGGACACTGTGCTCAAAGACCTAGAGGCCAGAGGGTGGGGCACTGCAGATTGTTGAGTAGGCCGAGATAAAGCATACAAAAGCATGACAAAAGATGGGGCTAGGCAGACCAGATAATAAACCTGCACTTTAAACCTGCACTCGATCCTGAACACAGTAGAGAGCCACTGAAAGATTTTAAGCAAGAGGGTTCCATACAGTGTTGGAATGATTCACTCGGATAGCAATGTGGAAGATAGACCAGAGAGGGCAAGTCCAGAGGCCAACAATCATCTTAGCCTCAGAGTACTTTTTTGAACATCCAAGAATACTATTTCCTTTCATTTTACTTATATTTTTAAACTTTTCTCTATAACGCTCTCTCTGCTCCCCCACATTGCTGTCTGGATGGTAAACCTAGGACTCGGCTCTGAGTCCTGGTCACAGCCTGGCAACAGAATGTTGCCAAGCAAACTGGGAAGGCTGCCCACAGATCCCTGGTTTCTTATCACCGTCCTCTAATTCTACATTTGCCAACCAGTCTCTAGGAACCCAGCGTGCTCTTGCACCCCTCCCACCAGGTTTCTAGTTGCGAAGCCTGTCATGTTTGCATTTGAGTATCATCTGCATGCATGACCGTTTTAATCTCTCTTTCCTTGACTACTTGTTCTACACTGGAGTCTAGGGTGGGGGTGTGTACAGTGGTAAAGACAGGGATAGTGGGAAATTTAGTCTTCTGTTTGGGAAGCTGGATTGTGGTGTGGATTTTCTAACTCCTTGTGGTAATTAAATTCTGGAGCACAGTTCTCAGACCTTTTCTGAAATCTGTTACTGTTGAAGTCAGCTTCATATATTTCACTTTTTTTTTTTTTTTGAGATGGGGTCTCACACTGTTACCCAGGCTGGAGTACACTGGTACAATCTTGACTCACTGCAACCTCCACAGCTCCCAGGTTCAAGCAATTCTTGTGCCTCAGCCTCCCGAGTAGCTGGTACTACAGGTGTGCGCCACAATGCTCGGCTAATTTTTGTATTTTTAGTAAAGATGGGGTTTCGCCGTGTTGCCCAGGCTGGTCTCGAACTCCTGCCTTCAGGTGATCCACTTGCCTCAGCCTCCCAAAGTGTTGGGATTGCAGACGTGAGCTACCATGCCCACCCTATTTCACTATTAAGTACTCTCTTCCTGTGATATTAATGACCTTTGTTTCAAACTTTTTTGTGCCATTGAGCTTTTTGGTGATCCAGTGAAGCCTGTGGACCCCCTCTCATAGTAATGTTTTCAAATGCATAAAACTAAATATAAAGGATTGCAAAGGAAACTGATCACGTTAAAGTTAAGATGTTTTCAAAGTTTTATGATCCAGCAACATACATAGTTATTAACACAAAATAAGATTGCATGGTGGTTCTAAAATTACTATAAATTCAAATTCATATTTTGAAATGTCTAACAACTGTAATATATATAAATGTCTCATTTCTACTGGTGACAAAGTCACAGGTACTCTGATCCTACTGTGGACTGTTTCCTATATTCGTAATTGAAGAAAATGTTATATTTCAGTTAGCAGTTGGTGAAAAGGAAGATTTAAAATTTTCCCCATCCAAGTTCACCAGACCCCTGGTTTAGAGGTTAATTTTACTTTTTTCATTTTAAGAGTAAATTATTTTGTTTTCTTGTTCAATTTTAAATTATTTCGGCTTATTTTACTGCCTCTTGTGTGCTTTTTTATGCTTGAATTGTTATTGCAGTGTTAGAACAGCAATAATTGAAGACTTGGGTGGAAGAAAAATCAGCACCTGATTGAAAATGAAAGGTTTCAACAAAAGCTGTTGCTAATGTTACCTCCAGGTGTATATCATGCCATCATTATTGGAGCTACAAATCTGTTCATTTATTTATGCTTCAGTATGTAAACTTTAATAAAACTTGGATCATCTGCATTAAAAAATAATGCTATCTTGTAAAAGTGTCTAAATAGGTAATTCACAAGATGGGGTTTGTTTGTTGATTCCCCGTGACATTTGCAAAGCCCTTTGTAGCACTCGCACCTGTCGCCTTAAATGGATTCTTATAACATCCATCTAGTGGATTAAAGACTTAAATATAAAACCCAAAACTACAAAAACCCGGAAGACAGCTTAAGCAACGCCATTCAGGACATAGGCACAGGCAAAGATTTCATGATGACAACACCAAAAGCAATTGCAACAAAAGCAAAAATTGATCAATGGGATCTAATTAAACCAGAGATTCTGCACAGCAAAAGAAACTGTCAACAGTAAACAGACAACATTCAGAATGGGAGAAAATATTTGCAAACTATGCATCTGACAAAGGTCTAATATCTAGCATCTAAAGGAACTTAAACAAATTTACAAGAAAAACCCCCATTAAAAAGTGGGCAATGGACTTGAACAGACACTTCTCAAAAGAATATATACATGCCGCCAACAAGCATATGAATAAAAGCTCAACATCGCTGATCATTAGAGAAATGCAAATCAAAACCACAGGCCAGGCACAGTGGCTCACGCCTGTAATCCCAGCACTTTGGGAGACCGAGGTGGGCGGATCACAAGGTCGGGAGATCAAGACCATCCTGGCCAACATAGTGATACTCCTGTCTCTACTAAAATACAAAAAAAAAAAAAAAGAAAAGAAAATTAGCTGGGTGTGGTGGTACACACCTGTAGTCCCAGCTACTCAGGATGCTAAGGCAGGGAAATCGCTTGAACCAGGAAGGCAGAGGTTGCAGTGAGCCAAGATCGTGCCACTGCACTCCAACCTGGCGAGAGAGCGAGACTCTGTCTCAAAAAATCACACACACACACACACACACACACACACACACACACACACGGAGCTACCATCTCACACCAGTCAGAATGACTATTATTAAAAGGTCAAAAAAATAACAGATGCTGGTGAGGTTGTGGAGAAAAAGGAACGCTTAAGCACTGTTGGTGGGAGTGTAAATTAGTTCAACCATTGTGGAAGACAGTGTCTTCCTTGAAGACCTAAAATGCTAAAGTCAGAGATACCATTCAATCCAGCAATCACATTACTGGGTATATACCCAAAGGAATAGAAATCATTCTATTATAAAGACACATGCATGCATATGTTCATTGCAGCACTATCCAGAATAGCAAAGACATGGAATCAATCCAAATACCCATCAGTGATAGACTGGATAAAGAAAAGGTGGTACATATACACCATGGAATACTATGCAGCCATAAAAAGAACAAGATTATATCCTTTGCAGGGACATGGATGGAGCTGGAGGCCATTATCCTTAGCAAACTAACAGAAACAGAAAACCAAACACCACATGTTCTCACTTATAAGTGGGAGCTGAATGATGAACACGTGGTCACATAGAGGGGAACAACACACACCTGGGCCAATTGTAGGTAGAGGGTGGGAGGAGGGAGAGGATCAGAAAAAATAACTAATGGATACTCGGCTTAATACCTGGCTGATGAAATAATCGGTACAACAAACCCCCATGACACACGTTTACCTGTGTAACAAACGTGCACATCCATCTAGGAAAGCAGGATGAGGTTTAACTTGTATATTATACAGTTGAGTAAACAGAGAGGAGAGGCAGCCAGCCAGTATCCCAGAGTTGTGGGAGGGATAGAGAAGGAATGATCCAGGCTGAAGCAGAGGCTGGGCCTCACCAATAGGCAGGTCTAGAAGCAGATCTCTGAGGTCCCTGGGTCAATCTCTGAAACTGGAAACAGACCAAGGCATTCAGAAACAATATTCCACCCTTAGAGGGTGCAGGACAGTGTCACATATGTGCACTCACTTCATTCCAGCCACCACTCTTTGAATTAAGGATTCTTATCTCCATTTTTCTTTTTTCTTTTTTCTTTTCTTTTCTTTTTTTTTTTTTGGAGACGTAGTCTCACTCCATCGCCCAGGCTGGAGTGCCGTGGCGCAATCTCAGCTCATTGCAAGCTCCGCCTCCTGGGTTCCCGCCATTCTCCTGCCTCAGCCTCCCGAGTAGCTGGGACTACAGGCGCCGCCACCACGCCCGGCTCATTTTTTGTATTTTTAGTAGAGATGGGGTTTCACCATATTAGCCAGAATGGACTCAATCTCCTGACGTCGTGATCCGCCTGCCTCGGCTTCCCAAAAGTGCTGGGATTACAGGCGTGAGCCAACTGGCCCGGCCTCTTATCCCCATTTTTCAAATGAGGAAACAGACTGAGAGAGTCTGCGGCTCCCCACCTTAAATTAGATAGGTCTCAATTTGGCAGTCAGGATGAAAACCCAGGTCTGTCTGACTCAAGCTGAGGTTTGCTGACCTGGTGTCCAGTGACTCTCCCTTAGCCACAGCCAGGCTAAAAGGCAGACACAGAGCATAAAGAATATAGGTATAGGCAAAGGCAAAGAAGGCTCCTGGCGAGAACGATGGATTTAGAAAGGTAGAAGGAGCCAGCAGAAGTCATCCTACAAAGTGACAAACCACAGACTGGGAGAGAGATTTACAACCCATATAACAAATGATTCAAATCCATCATAAAGAAATTCATACATCAACAAGGAAAAGACCAACCACCCATAGAAAAATGGGCAATAGATATGAAAAGGCAATTCGTGAGCGAGGAAATCCACTTGTATATTTTAAAAGGAGCTGCATGACGACACAGGGTAGGGCGGTGCTTTTCCAAAGTAATGTGCTTTTGAATCTCCTGGGCATTTTGTCAATATGCAGATTCTGGTGTGGTAGGTCTGGGGAGCCCTGGGAATCTGCATCTCTAACCGGCTCCCAGGTGATGTAGGTGCTGCTGATCCACTGGCCACACTTTCGAGTGGTGAGGATAAGAGTGAATTCGTACATAAGGATAAGAGTGAATTCAGCCAGCCAGGTCTGAATTCTGGCTCTGCCACTTTGTGGCTGCAAACCGTGGGCAAGTAACTTCATGTCTCTGTGCCTCAGTTTTCTCATGTGTAAAATGGAAATAATAATAGTCTCCATCTCCTGTGGAGGACAAAATCAGTGAATATACATAAAGCATGTAGTACAGTATGTGACAAAAGTAAAGAACTCCATAAATGTTAGCAATTGGTGGTAGCAGTAGGACTATCCCATTCCACACCTACCAGACTGGCAGGTGTCAGGAAGTCTGGCAATTTCAAGAGCTGGTGAGACTGGGGAGACAAGAGCTCTCACATACTACTGATGGGAATGCAAGGTCACTCCCTTTGCAGAGCAGTTTGCTACACTGTGATTCTAGGGGTGGGTGTGTGTGTGTGTGTGCATGTGTGTGTGTTTGTGTGTAAAGAGCAGGAGAGATATGCACACTAACTAGATGTGTCTGTGCGTGTGTGTGTGTGTAAAGAGCAATAGAGATATGTACACTAAGATGATATTTATGTCAATGTTTTTAAAAAGCCATAAAGGCAGCACTACACATTTTTCATGTATATATACCCATATGTTAAAAATATACAAACCAGTTAGCGAAGAATACATGCCATACTCAGGAAACTGATCAACTCTGGAGAGGAAGGAGAAGAAATACAACTGGGGAAAACAACAGAGGCCTTGAATTGTGCTGAAAAAAATCTGGAGCAAAACTGACTACATGTTAACATTCGTTAACTCATTGGATTCGTGATTATTTGTTACATTATTTACATTGTTCTTCCTACCTTTCCATATATATTTTTTTTTTTCTTTTTTTTTTTTTTTTT
>NW_016806071.1:2056451-2060752 GCF_001698545.2 Rhinopithecus bieti
CTTAAGGTTTTGAAACATTTTCTGGGGCCTGGCAGGGAGAAGGATTTTGGAGCAGGTGAAGAGAGTGGGCTTAGCATGGTGTTGGGTGAGGAGGGAGGACAGAGAGGTCCACCCAGTGGGGTAGGATCTCCTGTCCTCCTCTTTCTTCAGGAATAAGGGGAAAGAAGTCTAGAGTGGGAGATGGGAAAGTTGAAGCTCAGAGAGGTTAAGTGACCCAGCCAAGATCACTCAGCTAGTGGTGAGACCATTTGGACTATCAGCTCCAAAACATATGCTCTTGCTAGAAGTTTACCCAGCCCTGGCCCAGAGGTCCCAGTCAAGGCCAAGGGCCCAGCAGGATGGAAGTGGAGGTCGTTTACTACAGCCCAAGCCATTAATCTTCATGATATAACTATCCCAACAACTGCCTCCCACTAGGACAAGAACAGGCAGTGAAAGCCCCTGCCATCAGTTCTAACTAACCAGAAAGAGAGCTGAAGGAGGGGACAACGTGGGCCCAGCATCTGAACCGTGCCCTTCAGGAGCAACTGCTGGGACACACAAGGTTGGCAGCCTGGGGCCTCTACCCTAGGCAAGAGAGACAGTGAGGCTAAAAATAATTGAGGCTGGGCAGGGCATGGTGGCTCACACCTGTAATCCCAGAACTTTGGGAGGCCGAGGTGGGCAAATCACGAGGTCAGGAGATCGAGACCATCCTAACACAGTGAAACCCTGTCTTTACTAAAAATACAAAAAATTAGCCAGGCGTGGTGGCAGGCGCCTGTAGTCCCAGCTACTCGGAAGCTGAGGCAGGAGAATGGCATGAACCTGGGAGGCAGAGTTTGCAGTGAGCCAAGATCGCGCCACTGCACTCCAGCCTGGGCGACAGAGTGAGACTCCGTCTCAAAAAAAAAAATTGAGGCTGCACATGCCAACGTTCCTGAGGCCATCTGCTGCTGTGGAAGGAGTGCTCGCTGTGCTAGGGCACTGACCATGGTATGGCCTTGCGCAAGTTCCCTCTTCTTTCCAGACTTTAGATCCCCCTTCTGTAAAATGAGGCCGTTGTGCTTTCTGAGCCTGAGGTCCCTTTGAGTCTGCTGATCAAAGTTCTGAGTTTCCCTGAGGGACTTTGGCAGCCCTGTTTCCACTCTTTTCAATTTCCTCCTCTGACCCTCATATGGGCACCACCTTAAGCTGCTGCTCACCATTCTCCCTGATTTATTTATTTATTTATTTATTTATTTATTTATTTAGAGACATGGTCTCACTCTGTCACCCAGGCTGGAGTGCAGTGGCACGATCTCGGCTCACTGCAACCTCTGCCTTCCGTTCATTCAAGCAATTCTCCCATTTCAGCCTCCCAAGTAGCTGGGATTACAGGCATGCGCCACCATGCCCAGCTAATTTTTGTATTTTTAGTAGAGATGGGGTTTCACCATGTTGGCCAGGCTGGTCTCAAACTCCTGATCTCAAGTGATCTGCCCACTTTGGCCTCCCAAAATGCTGGGATTACAGGTACGAGCCACAGCACCCAGGCTCTCCCTGCTTTAGAATGAGACACGTCTGAGGTTAAGCAAAAGAGGACTGCAAATCCTGACAGTGGTGAGCCACTGATGGTATTTCACAGTCGTCAGGCTGGTGGAAGTCAAAAAGTCTGATGGTACTAAGTGTTGACGGACATGTGATCATCAGAAATTCTCATCCACAAGGGAGGGAGTGCGAATCAACTCCACAGGTCCACAGGCTTAGAGTCAAAACTGACCTGGCTTAAAATCTCTGCTCTGCTGTTTACTCACTGTGTGGCTTTGGCAAGTTACTTAACCTCTCTGAACCCAGTTTCCACATCTGTCAAGTGGGTGTAATAATATTACCTATCTTACAGAGTTGTTGTGAAGATCAAGGGAGAGGGCGTGTGTAAGGTGGCTGGTGTAGTGCCTGGAGCATAGTAGCTGCTCAGTAAATAATATCTGCCTCCATTCCATCCGTGCCCTCCCCTTGAGAGTGAGACTGTGAATTGGAGGGGATATGATTCCAGGAAGTTCAAGAATTGAGGCTCCAGGGCCTCTCCTTCATGTCACCAGGCCCCTTGCTGCCTTTTCCCCAAGGGTTCTTGGTGACAGCCTGAGCCCTGGAGAGACACAGTGCTTTCAGCAAAATCGTATGTGGCTGTATCGGGACTCAGCAGACAAAAGGGCATTTCAAAGCCCCGAGGAGTCTTTTTTTAAGAGGAACACTTAAGAATCACAGAGTCAAGGAAGGCCAGAGGCTGAAGGGCATTAATAGGTTCAGGAATGGCAAATGGTCATCATGTCTGATACCCCTCTCCACTCTTACACCCACGGCAGGCATCACTGGTCAGTCCCAGTCCTGAACCCACGTTCCAGAGAGCCTTTTCCCATCAGTTGTAGTTGGCCTGCCATATAAAATCTAGTTAGTGTCTTTAGCAGGGACCATGGATGCCCTGCCCATGCTATTAACCCTTTCCATTTCAGGACATATTAGCCTAGCATGCAGTTGCCAAGTTGCCAACACTGGCATCTCCTTGCCTAAGGCAGCCCAGAGGTGCAAGGAATTAACACCCTCTGGCTAGTCTCTTTTTTTTTTTTTTTTTTTTGAGATGAAGTTTCGCTCTTGTTGCCCAGGCTGGAGTGCAATGGCTCAATCTTGGCTTACTGCAACCTCCGCCTCCCGAGTTCAAGCGATTCTCCTCCCTCAGCCTCCCAAGTAGCTGGGATGACAGGTGCCCATCACCGTGCCCAGCTAATTTTTTATATTTTAGTAGAGACAGGGTTTTACCATGTTGACCAGGCTGGTCTTGAACTCCTGACCTCAGGTGATCCACCGGCCTCTGCCTCCCAAAGTGCTGGGATGAGCCATCATGCCTGGCCTCCTCTGGCCATTCTCAACCAGGACTGGCAAAAGCTGGCAGATTAATACCCCAGTTCCCCGACCTTGAGTGGGATAACTCTGAGGTGCATCTTCTCCCCTGGCTTCCCCGAGTGCCCCAGCAGGGCTAAATTCCACTTGCCCACAGCGGGAACCTACTTCATAACAAGCCTGTTATTGGATCCTTCTCTTCCCTGTCTCATTTCCCTCATCCCACGACCAGCGTTTCCTGGGATCACTCCCAATTAAATCTACTTGCCCTCACATCTTGTCTTAGAGTCTGATTCTGGGTAACCTTAAACTAAAACACCCTCTTCATCTAGTTTACATCTTTATTTTCTGGATGAAGGAACTGAGGCACAGGGAAGGGGAGTGAGTAGCCCGTCAGAGCCAGTGGTAGGGCCCTAATGAGAGCCCCGTTCTCCTGGCCTAGGGCTCAGCTCTTCAGAGTGTTACTTGCTGCCTCCCAAGGGCTGCCCCTGTGTCTGCGCCTCCCACTTGGCCCCACGTGGATTCATCATTTTATTTTCCAATGCAAAAGAAAAGGCTGATTGCAGGTTGGAAAATCTATGGGCATCAGAGGCAGGCGCAAGAACTCCTGAGCTCATTTCTGGAGGTAGACACCTTTCCTCCCTTGGACTGGGTCCTTGGACCTGTCCCTCAAGATTCCAGGGCCTTGGTTTGCTCAGCAGTGGGACAGGCTGCTAGGGAAACCCACTCACTGGGGTGTAGAAGGGGTTGTTCAGGCAAGCAACCAGCCTCCCACCTCTTCCCTACCTCGGGCACCCCTCAGGGACAGTAAAATTCACATTGCCACGTTTCTAAGTGAAATAATTTAAAATTACATTTGCTTTATAATTTTAGTGGAAAATGCATATTCTTTCAATCTAGGTTACCCATGTAGTTGAACAGAAGAACATCAATGAGAAAATGACCCCTACTTTCTAGCCACAGAAACGTTAATTCTGGGAGTTTCTGCCTGCATCTTCATACCCCTGGAACCTGAGCTCCTCCGGTTCCATCACTGATGTGGAGGACAATGCACTTCCTGAAAAGTTGCTGGGTTTCACTCCTCCCATGTACTGTGAGACTTGGGGCAGTTTCTCCCTCTCTGAACCTCTGACTCTTCATCTGTGGAATGGGGATGAGGATTCCAGCCTCGCAATGTTGCTGTCAGATGGCAGATGAGGGAATAGCCTGGCCGGAGCGGGGCCCTCCTTTCCTTGCCTCTGCTTGGAAGGCAGCTGGCAGGGGACTGCCCACAGGGAGGGTGTGGCCTGGGCAAGGCCTCCCGCCTGTCCCTCCTCCAGATTGGCCCTGGGGACAAGGCAGGGAACTCATGCTGAGCTCTCTGCACACAGCCCTGGCCAGGGAGCTGGAAGCTGAAGACATGAACAAGGTCTTCCCCAGGTGAGAGCTGTCCCCAGGTGAGAGCT
>NW_016806071.1:2062638-2112743 GCF_001698545.2 Rhinopithecus bieti
TTTTGAGATGAAGTTTCGCTCTTGTTGCCCAGGCTGGAGTGCAATGGCTCAATCTTGGCTTACTGCAACCTCCGCCTCCCGAGTTCAAGCGATTCTCCTCCCTCAGCCTCCCAAGTAGCTGGGATGACAGGTGCCCATCACCGTGCCCAGCTAATTTTTTATATTTTTAGTAGAGACAGGGTTTTACCATGTTGACCAGGCTGGTCTTGAACTCCTGACCTCAGGTGATCCACCGGCCTCTGCCTCCCAAAGTGCTGGGATGAGCCATCATGCCTGGCCTCCTCTGGCCATTCTCAACCAGGACTGGCAAAAGCTGGCAGATTAATACCCCAGTTCCCCCGACCTTGAGTGGGATAACTCTGAGGTGCATCTTCTCCCCTGGCTTCCCCGAGTGCCCCAGCAGGGCTAAATTCCACTTGCCCACAGCGGGAACCTACTTCATAACAAGCCTGTTATTGGATCCTTCTCTTCCCTGTCTCATTTCCCTCATCCCACGACCAGCGTTTCCTGGGATCACTCCCAATTAAATCTACTTGCCCTCACATCTTGTCTTAGAGTCTGATTCTGGGTAACCTTAAACTAAAACACCCTCTTCATCTAGTTTACATCTTTATTTTCTGGATGAAGGAACTGAGGCACAGGGAAGGGGAGTGAGTAGCCCGTCAGAGCCAGTGGTAGGGCCCTAATGAGAGCCCCGTTCTCCTGGCCTAGGGCTCAGCTCTTCAGAGTGTTACTTGCTGCCTCCCAAGGGCTGCCCCTGTGTCTGCGCCTCCCACTTGGCCCCACGTGGATTCATCATTTTATTTTCCAATGCAAAAGAAAAGGCTGATTGCAGGTTGGAAAATCTATGGGCATCAGAGGCAGGCGCAAGAACTCCTGAGCTCATTTCTGGAGGTAGACACCTTTCCTCCCTTGGACTGGGTCCTTGGACCTGTCCCTCAAGATTCCAGGGCCTTGGTTTGCTCAGCAGTGGGACAGGCTGCTAGGGAAACCCACTCACTGGGGGTGTAGAAGGGGTTGTTCAGGCAAGCAACCAGCCTCCCACCTCTTCCCTACCTCGGGCACCCCCTCAGGGACAGTAAAAATTCACATTGCCACGTTTCTAAGTGAAATAATTTAAAATTACATTTGCTTTATAATTTTAGTGGAAAATGCATATTCTTTCAATCTAGGTTACCCATGTAGTTGAACAGAAGAACATCAATGAGAAAATGACCCCTACTTTCTAGCCACAGAAACGTTAATTCTGGGAGTTTCTGCCTGCATCTTCATACCCCTGGAACCTGAGCTCCTCCGGTTCCATCACTGATGTGGAGGACAATGCACTTCCTGAAAAGTTGCTGGGTTTCACTCCTCCCATGTACTGTGAGACTTGGGGCAGTTTCTCCCTCTCTGAACCTCTGACTCTTCATCTGTGGAATGGGGATGAGGATTCCAGCCTCGCAATGTTGCTGTCAGATGGCAGATGAGGGAATAGCCTGGCCGGAGCGGGGCCCTCCTTTCCTTGCCTCTGCTTGGAAGGCAGCTGGCAGGGGACTGCCCACAGGGAGGGTGTGGCCTGGGCAAGGCCTCCCGCCTGTCCCTCCTCCAGATTGGCCCTGGGGACAAGGCAGGGAACTCATGCTGAGCTCTCTGCACACAGCCCTGGCCAGGGAGCTGGAAGCTGAAGACATGAACAAGGTCTTCCCCCAGGTGAGAGCTGTCCCCAGGTGAGAGCTGTCCCCAGGTGAGAGCTATCCCCAGGTGAGAGCTGTCCCCAGGTAAGAGTTGTCCCCAGGTGAAAGCTGTCCCCAGATGAGAGCTGTCCCCAGGTAAGAGTTGCCCTGACCAGGCTCCTGGTCTTGGGAGAGCAAAGCTTGGGATGAGGAGTGGGCAGTAGAGAGTGGGCATACATGGGAGACACGGAGGAAAATCAGCCCCCGGCCTGCCCCGGGGCTCACTCCCAGGGTGTAGGGGACCTACCAGTGACACAGCTGTACAGTCCAGGTGGCAAGTGCTGGTGTGGAAACAGAGGAGCTGGGTGGATGGGAGGGGAGAGTGGCCAGCTTTACTGGGGAGGAGGGTATCAGGGAAAAAGCCTCACCCAGGAGTTGCTGCCCAAGCTGGTTTGAAGGATGAATATTTGTCGGGGGGACAGCAGAGAAAAAGGCATTCCAGGCAGAGGGCACAGTGCAGGCAAAGGTGTGGAGCTAGGAAGCGGGCAGGAAGCATCTGGGGTGTAAGCATGCTGGGGTGTGAGGGACCCGTGGTTCCGCCTAAGACTCTCTCAGTGAGCCCTCTGAAAACCCTGTTTTCTGCCTCCCTGAGGCTGGAGCTCACCTCACCTAAGCCCACCCCTCACTCTGTTCTCTTGGGCAGGGAGAGAATGACTACACTGCTGCTGGACCCAAAGCCCACCCTGGAGGGGAAGGTAAAGAACTGGAGGGCCCGGGACCAGTGCCCTGTGGGGCTCCTCTGAAGCTGGCAGTTGGCTATAGAGGCATGAGGAGGGTTCAAGGCTCCCGCTTTCCCTCAGACCTCTGCCTCCAGGTTAATGTCTGCTCCCAGCTTCCTGGCCAGCCATGCTGACAGTCACTTGCTAAATAGGGTTATTCATTCTCTCCACGCACATGCATGTATTAAGCACCTACTGTGTGCTGCCTACCTCACAGGCATCAAACTGCATACAGTGCTCTCCTCTAACACAGGGAAAAGAACCAGCACCAAATTCCTGACTCAGTGGGTGACCTGGGCAATTCTCTTTACCTCTGAGGGATAAAGTGACATATTTTATTTAGCCCTACTATGTGTCACTGGCCCACGGTGTGACCAGGACAGTTCTCTTTACCCTTCTGAAAACAGAAGCAGGAAGAAACACGCACGTACTGAGCTTTGTATATGCCTTGGCTTGGCCCACATTTGATCAATGGGGAAACACACTCAGAGAGGCGGATTAAAATGCCAGCTGTACAGAATCCAACCCCAGTTATGTGCCTGGTGCTGCATGATCCCTTTAATCCTCAGGACAGCTCTGAGACAGGGACCCTGTTATGGGGCAATAACAGATGAGGCAGCTGAAACGAAGAGAAGGTGGGTAACCAGGACAAGGTCACACAACCGGGAGGTCAGAGGCCAGGGTTCAAATGTGAACTGAGGTGTCTCTGGTTACAAAGCCACAGGGCTTTTGTTGCTCCAAGCTGGTGTTTTGTTTATTTCCAAGTCCTGACTCATGATGGGCGTGGTTGTGGAAAGAATCGCCTCCTTTTCCTCATCGGTCCAGGAAGGGGACTGGCACCTAAGGGCTTTCTGGCTTTGAAGTGCAACAGCTTCACCTGGGCAGGAGCCTTGGTTCCGTGGGTTCTCCTGTTGCCCCACCTTGCGCATGGTCTGTGCTGCACAAATATTTGAGGAGCTGCTTGGCTGATCAGGACACCTCTCCCTGCCCGGAGTCACACTGCCTCCCTGGTTACCTGAGTTTACCCAGTTTGCTGATATCCAAAGAGCCACCAGCTAGGGCTGTAGGGATGACAGGTTTTAGATTTATGCTGCCTCTCCTGCTATTGTCTCCCCTCCCAATGCACATCCATCCTGGAGTCCCACCACCCCAGGCCACTTGTGCTCCCCCACCTGCAACCACCAGGCCTTTATTCCTGCCACGCCCTCTGCCTGGAATGCCCTCTCTTTGCACCCTCCCCTTACCTGCCTGTGGAAATCCCACTCTGCTTCTGAGGACGCTGCATTGGAAATGTGAATGGATTGGAAATAACCTGGACTGACCCATACTGGGGGCCTTCCCTTGTCTCCTGGGCCCCTGGGTCAGCGTATTCACAGTGTTCACAAAGCCCCAGGCCCGGTGCGGTGGCTCACACCTATAATCCCAGCACTTTGGGAGGCCAAGGCAGGCGGATCACCTGAGGTCAGGAGTTCAAGACCAGCCTGGACAACATGGTGAAACCCCGTCTCTACTAAAAATACAAAAATTAGGTAGGCATGGTGGTGGGCACCTGTCATCCCAGTTACTCAGGAGGCTGAGGCAGGAGAATCACTTGAACCCGGGAGGCAGAGGTTGCAGTGAGTCGAGATCATGCAACTGCACTTCAGCCTGGCCAATAGAGCGAGACTCTGTCTCAAAAAAACGCAAAAAACAAAAGCCCCCACCACATGCCTGGCTCTGGGCTGGGTTCTGGGGTCACAGGGATGAATCACACCTGCTCCTGCCCCTTTCTCTGAGGTACCTGTGGCCTGGGCAGGTCAGTAGCTCCCACGCTCCTTCAGACATGTCCATGCCTTGCCTTCCAAGTGCAATAACAAGCTGCAGAGGACAAGGACCAGGGCAAGCTGCACGGCAGGGCACCCAGGAGGTCCTCAGTAAAGCCTTCTTTTATTATTTTGTAAGCGGGAGAGAATTAAAGTACAGTTCTACAAGAGTAGGGAGGTCCCCTGTCACTGCTATCTCCATAGCGCTTAGAATAAGGCGCGGCACATGGTAAGTCCTCAACAAGCAATAACAGACCAGACACGGTGGTATGCGCCTGTTGTCCCAGCACTTTGGGAGGCTGAGGCAGGAGGACTGCTTGAGCCTAGGACTTACAGGGTGCAGTGAACTACGATCATACCACTGCACTGCAGCGTGGGCAACAGAGCCAGACCCTATCTCTAAAATATAAAAAATAATAATTTTTTAAAAAACAATAATAATAGCTCATACTCACCACTTACTATGTGCTGAGCACTGTTCTAACACATTAACTCAACAAATTCTAATCCTCTCAACAAACTCGAAGGTAGCTACTGTGGTCCCCATTTTCCACATGAGGAATCTGAGGCACAGGGAAGTGAAGTGGCTTACTCAGTGTGGCCCAGAGAGGATGTGGTAGAGCTGGGATTCCAACCTGCATCCCGGCAGACTCCAGAATGGACAGTCAATTGGGATAGTGAAAAGGGCATGGGTTTTGGCATCGAACAGGTGTAGATTCACACACCAGCTCTACCCAGGGTGACCTGAATCTTTTCTTCTTGAGCCCTAGTTTCCTCATTGATAAAATAAAAGTTTGTTTTGAAAAATAAAAACCATAGTTATGAAGGGCCTAATGGAGCTTCTGCCCCAAGGTGGGGGCTGGACACACAGGCCAGGCATCCATCTCTCCCTGTGTCCTGAAGAGGTCACCTGATGGCGGGTGGGAGAGGAGGCTGTCTGCCTCTGCCATTCAGTCATCTGTGGGCCCCCGGCCAGGGTGGCATCTAGTGGGGTGGGCCCATAGGCAGAACAAAGAGCATCACGGAGGGCTTGGGAGCTGCTCCTCCAGGGAAGCCATCCCTGCTCTGCTCACCCTGGTAGGGGAAGGGGCTGCTTGCAGCGGGCATGGCGGGAAGGGGGTTCCCTGTTCCCAGTGCTGGCCCCCCATCACCACCACCCCGGGCTTGTTTCCCCACACACAGCAGGCTGCGGCCCCCTCTGCTGCTCGTGTCGCAGGGCCTGCCTCTCTGCCTCTCTGCTGTTCCTCCTGGCAACTCTGGCCGCCCTCATCGCCTTGGTCACCATCCTTGGACTCCCATCACGCACCCCAGGTCAGGGCGGCCAAGAAAGGGTGGGTCAGACCCGGTGGGAAGGGCATGGGGGGGCACAGAGAAATGAAGGAGCCCCGACCTGCCTGGCTTCTCTACCAGGTGACTTTGGACAAATTCCTTAAGGTGCACGCACAGACACCTGTGCACACTGACTGTACCAGTCTCTGAGCCTCCATTTGCACATCTGTGACATGGTTACTGAGAGGACCCAGCTCTGATGTCACCTCCTCCAAGATGCCTTCCTAGATCCCCAGGCTGGGTTACAAGCCTCTTCTCAGCCCCACAGTCCCTACACTTCCTCTTCCCCTGGCCTGGCCACCCTGGGGTGGTGCTATCCATCTGTGTGTCCGTCTCCACCACGCGGGACAGGGTCGCATCCCGTACATGCCTGCAGCCCCAGCTTCAGGGGTGAACAACCCCAAGACAATGCCTGCCCTCGTGGAGCTAATAATTGTTCTGAGAGCAGTCTGGACATGAGTACATATTACAGCAGGGTCCCTGGGATCCCTGAGAGTCTAGCCCCGTTGAGGAGTCAGGGTAGGCACAATGGGTATTAGTAGTGGGGGGATGCCAGGAAAAGCATCCCAGGAACAGGGAACAGCGTGTGTGGAGCCCTGAGGGGTGGGAGTAGCAGGGCAAGAGAGAAGACACTGCAAGAGGCCAGTGTGCAAAAAGGGCTAGAGGGGACAAGTGGGGCCAAGGGCCTCACAGGCTGCCCACCGAGAAGGGAGGTCATAGTCCAGGGAGCCACAGAAAGGAGATTAAGTGGGGGCAGGTGTCACTCAGGTGGATGTTTCTGACAGGATGGCTCTGCAGCCAGGCAGGGTGTGTGTAGAGGGCTTGAGGCAAGGTCAGGGGCGAGATTCGCAGCGCTCCCGGCTGCTGTGCGGGACACAGGTCCCTGAGGTGGATGCGAATACATGAGCAGCTGCAGTCATGAGTAGTCAGTCCGTGTCCGCACCCTGTGTGTTTTGCGTGTCTATGAGTGTATGCAGCTGGGTATGCATGTTCATGTCTGTGTGAGAGCATGTGTGTGTCAGTGCATGTGTGCACATCTGTTGTCTGTGTATCTGTGAGTGTGCATGTAGGTGCAGCTGTCTGTGTGTGAGCATGTGTTCATGTGTGTGTGCATCTGTGTGTGTGTCTGTGTCAACATGAGTGTCTCTGAGAGTTGCTCCCCCGTCCCCCCACCCACACTAGCTGAGGCTGCCCAGGGACTGAGAGGTGGTTCATGCATGTACAAACACAAATGCACAAACCGGCTCCCATCCCCAATTATGCACACGTATACACACGTGGGGCCAAGGGGTTCCCCCTACCTTGTCCGCAGGTTTCCGTCTTTTAATTCTTTGCGGCAGTCCTAGGAGTGGGTATTCCTTTTCTCCTCCCATATGGGGGGCCAATGATGACGTGTCTCAGGGGTGTTTGGGGAACTATAGAATTAAAGATATGAAAGTGCTTTGCAGTTGTGCCCAGATAGAAGGAATTATGACACATGGCCCTCCAACCAGCCCAAGTATATTGCTTCTGACACTCTAACCTCATACCAGGAGCTCCACCGTTACAACCACTTCACTGAATTGAACACTGTCCTCAGAAGCTTCCCGTGACACTGTAAATAAGTTTTCAATACAGGAGAGAACCATTACTTGTTCTTCACATTTTCTGTTCTATGTTTCTTCACAGAGATGCTTTTATTTAATCCCCACAACAGTCCCACAGGGTGTGTGCTGTGATCCCCATGTTGCAGACAACCTGAGACCCAAGGTGGTCAGGTCATCTGCCCAAGATCAGGCAGCCGGCAGTGGGTAGAGCTCGGGCTTGAACCCCATTGATGGCGCTGGGTTCATCCTCCCCACTGCCGCCAGCCCCTCAGGCCAGCTCTAGGTGGAGTTCAGGTGAGGAAGGTTTGTCCTTGTGAGCACCACCCTTGACCCTCCAGGGCCTTCCCCTACCCATTCAGGAGTCCAAGCTTGTATAACACTGACAAACAGGACAGGCTTCTTGTGCCATGACCAGAGGAGCTGCATTCCAGCCAGTGGGGTCTGTGATGGCGTTCGCACCTGTACCCACGGCGAGGATGAGGATGAGAGCTTGTGCCGTGAGTACCCGCTCGGTGCTGCCCCTCCCAGGGGTTCCCCCACACCCTAATTCTCTCTGCAGCCATACTGAAGCTCAGTCATCCCTGAACACACCAGGCACCTTCACGTCCCCATGGTTTTGATGCTCCAGTGCCTTCAGCCAGGAACGCCTGCCCCGACCTGGTCCCAGTCAGGGACACACATACATGCCCCCACGAAGGAATGCCTTCACCCTGTGCATCTCCACTCCCAGGGAACCCGTATTCATCCCTCAAGGCAGAGTTCAAAGCTTCTTCCAGGAAGCTTTCCCTGACTCCCACACGAGGTTAAATTGTCTCCTTGGGCTTCCACAGTCCCTGTGGTTCCCTGTGTCACAGCCCTCGTCACACTGGTTGTCACTCGATTGGCACATCTGCTGCCCCCATCAGACTGCAGGCCCAGTCCGCTTGATATCGGGGCCCCAGTGCCTAGCACAGAGGGGTATTCAGAATGGCTTGCTGAATGAATGAGCAAATGAATGAATGGGAAGACCTGGCCCCAGACCTCAGACACTGGAACGTTCTCAGGAGAGAGAAGCCTGACCCCACAGGGGAGAGAGAGCCTGGAGAGGTGCAGTGGATGGGGCAGGGGAGCTCATGGAGGGAGAGTCATTGCATCAAAGACCCTCAAGACGAGAAGCAATTTCAAAAACATCTAGTCCTTGCCCCAGTTCATCCCCAGTCCCCTCTCTAGCAAGCCCAACCGAGGCCACCCAGCTTCCGTTTGCACCCCCTGAGATGCAAGGATTGGAAGGTTTTTCCATGGGAAGGTCTTCCTTGTCCCAAACTCAGAGCTGCCTCCCAGAGTGGTTCCTCCCTGATTGGTTCCAACTCTGTCCTTCTGTCAACCCTGCCCCAATAGACCATGCTTTAATCCCTCCCATCATGGTGGTGCTACATGGATTTGAAGATTACTCCCTTGCCCCCCATGAGGGTTCTCTTGTCTAGGGCACATCCCCTTCTCTAGATCACAGTCAGCCCCCTTGTGACCGAGTTCCTGGCCCTCCCCACTCCATCAATGCTCCACAGAATAAATACCAACTGCCCACGTGCCCCTCCCTGGACAGGCCTCAGAAACATCCTCGGCCCTTCTGGGTGGGTCTGGGCAGTCTAAGGAACAGAAGCTTGCTTCCTCCCTGCCCGAGGTTTTCTACCTCTAGTGGTGTGGCCTGAGTTTGTGTGAATTTTTGGTAGCCCTATCATACTGCTGCCTAACAGAATGTACTTTCAAGAAGGGTCCTCAGACTCTGCTTACAAGGTGTGTGAACCCTACATCCCCTGAGCTCCGGGGCCCAACTGTAAGACTTCCACATTTATTCCTGTGATGTTCCAGTTGGAGGAGGCTTCCTGGAGGTGCTGGAACTTGAACCTGAACTTGAAAGTGGAATGGTTTTGGACAGTATTAAGGAGGCTCTTTGTGGAGGGGCATAGTATCAGCAGTGGTGTGGGGCAGGAACACACCATGGCTGGGGAGGAACTGAGGAAGGGAGGGGCAGCTCTCTGGGCCTCTGTCCAGCGACGGAGCTCTCCTCTCCCTCTGACTCCGCCGCCTCCCCAGGAAACCTTCTGCTTGTACCCTTATGGGCTGGATGGGCACTGATCCTGAGTTTGGCAACTGCCAGGGCGGCCAATCCTTCTCCAGATAACCCTCAGACAGCTGTGACCAGATGTGAACTTCTTCCTGCCTCCTCTGTCCCAGGAGATGTGCCCCAGAGCCTCCCCCGCTTCCTCGTGGCCCACTGTGGAGACCCGGCCTCCTGGATCTACTCAGACCAAAAATGTGACGGCACTAACAACTGTGGGGACTGCTCGGATGAACTGAGCCCAGGTAGGGGTCTGGGCACAGGCTGGGCTGGAGCTGGTGGCTGGGCAGCAGCCAGAGGGCAAAGGGTGACCAGGGAATCTCTAGAGCTCCCCTTTGCATGCCTTCTCTGCATCCTAGGAAGGAGTTTTCTACCCCTGCTTGAATACATCCGGTGGTGGGGTACTCACTACCACTCCAAGTGACTTTTTCTGGAGGCTCATTCTTCTGCAGTGGGGAAGTCGCCTTCCAGGGCACAGATGAGAAAACTGGGTCCCAGAAGGTGGTCATGCAAAGAGTACATACGTGACCCTGCTGGGATTTGAACCTGGGGTTCCCTCATCTCTGCACCTCCCAATAACCCTGTGAGGAAAGCAGGGCAGGAATCACTGGCCCCAATTTGTTTGTAAGTAAACTGAGGCTTTGAGCAGAGAAAATTAGTACAGTGCATGACAGGACGGGAGCTCAGGTGTGAACCCAGGCCTCCTGATCCAAGTCCCAAGTCCTATAGCTGCCCTAGAGTTTCCTCTCAATCTCTTCCCCAGTGGCCAATCAACAAACATTTTCTGAGCACTGGTGGGGTGCTCAGAACACACCTGGTATCAGATTCAGGTGGGGGACATCAGGAATCAAGCATGTGTCCTACCCCCAGGACTTACATCATGCTGATGCCAAAAGGAGATGCTGGGGACCTGGAGGAATCAAGGGAGACTTCTCAGAAGACGTAGCATTCAAGAAGACCAAGAATAGACAGGTTTCAGTAGGCAGAGGCTGGGTGTGTGGGGAGGAATGCTGGAGGCCTGAGCAGAGGAGAGAAGGCTAGGAGCACTCTCAGGGAGTCATGGCAGATAAATGTGGCTAGACTTAGGGTAAGGAAGGGCACCCATTCATATTGCAGTCTTTACCATGTGCCTGGGACTTTGCCTGACATCCTTTGCTTAATCACAAGCTTGAGCACACTAGGAAACAGGTTCAGACAGGGTGAGCAAGGTCACATAGCCTGTGAGCTGTGGAGTCTAGATTCTCTCTGCTGCAGGAAAACTAGGAACACACTCAACCCATGTTAGATGGGTTGGGGCCATGGGGAGCTACAGCAGGTTTCAGAACTAGGGAGTGCCCTGGTGCACAGAGCATTCCAGGACACAGCAACTGCTCTCCTGCTGGCTCTTGTCTCCCCAGTGACTGTGTGCCCACCCTGTGGCCCTGGGTGGTGGCATTGTCCTTCAACCTTCTTCAAGTACTGCGACTGTATTCCGAGGCGTCTCTGCCGCGACCACGTACAGCACTGCTCCGACTGGTCCGATGAGTATGCCTGTCCCGGACCCTGAGTGGGCTACTCAGGCCAGCATGGAAGGCTAGCTGGAATGGCACTGATAACCCTGCACATGAAAATTGAATCCTAGTTCACAAGGGCAGGAAGGAGCCTTTGAAATGGGATCTACACATCATTTCTGAACAGGAATTTTCTCTCCTGCTTTCAAGTTGTTCAGTCTCTGCTTGAATGCCTCCAATGACCAGGAGCTCATTACCATGTTAGGTGGCTTCTAACACAGATGAGGTGATGAAACCCTGTCTCTACCAAAAATACAAAAATTAGCCAGGCATGGTGGCGCACACCTATAGTCCCAGCTACTAGGGAGGCTGAGGTGGGAGGACTGTGTGAACCCAGGAGGTCAAGGCTGCAGTGAGCTGTGACCATACCACTGCACTCCATCCAGCCTGAGCGACAGAGTAAGACCTTGTCTCAAAAAAATAAAACAAAACAAAAACATAAACAAAGAGAAAAGGAATCTACTTCCATGATTTCATGCCTGTCTCTGGGGCGACTCATAGGAAATCTGCTAACTGCTCCAAGGCATACTTGTGGATCCTAATCTCGTCACCCCTTGGAGTGATGATATGTCTGGGAACTAAATGACAAGCTGAGTTTAGCCTTCATGGATGGCACATACATGAAACATATGCCACTTCCTACCCCTCTG
Source organism: Rhinopithecus bieti (assembly GCF_001698545.2). Lineage (NCBI taxonomy): Eukaryota > Metazoa > Chordata > Mammalia > Primates > Cercopithecidae > Rhinopithecus > Rhinopithecus bieti. Next base: position 2,074,088 of record NW_016806071.1, read on the forward strand.
GTACCTAAGGCAGATATACTGGGCTTGGATGCAAACTTAGCATCTCCTCCAGTTCAGTTAACCCCGCAGGCTCTACTGGTTTAACCACGTGACACAACACATGAAACAGGATATCTGGCATCCTACTGATGGGAAGCCACCACAGGAAACTCCAAGCTGTAGAATAGAAGATCTGGAGAAAGAGCAGCTTGAAGGGCTCCTCACCAATCTTCTGTCTGTCCACCCTGCTCTCCACCCCCCCACTCCCCACCCTCCACTCTATGCCCAGCTGCCCACCTAAACAGCTCAGTTTTCTGGAAGTAGGGACTATATTTTGGTCCTGGAGCCTGAATGAGCTGCTTCTCTGCTTATCTTTCCACCTTCACACTGCCCAGGCAGGCAAGGATGAATATTTCCATTAGATGGATGAGAAAACTGAGGCCCAGAGAGGGCAATGACTTGTCCAGAATCATACAGCAAAGTCAGTGCTGGAACTGGGACCCAAACACAGTCTATGGTACCCGAGCCTGGAAGCCTTTCCAGCTACTGGTGTAATTATATCTTGGCCAGGGCAGAGTCTCTGTGGGGTATTTTAAAAGTGAGCTTGTCAGGTGCAGTGGCTGACGCCTACAATCCCAGCACTTTGGGACACTGAGGTGGAAGTGTCCCACTTGAGCCCAGGAGTTTGAGACCAGCCTGGGCAACATAGGGAGAACCTGTCTCTACAAAAAATAGGGAAAAAAAAATAGCCGGGCATGGTGGCGCATGCTTGTAGTCCCAGCTACTCAGAAGGCTAAGGTGGGAGGATCGTTTGCGCCTGGGAGGTTGAGGCTGCAATGAGGCATGATCATGCCACTGCAGTCCAGCCTGGGCAACAAAGACCCTGTCTCGAAAATTTCTTTTAATAAAATAAAACATGAGGTTGAGGATCGGCAACAAAGACCCTGTCTCGAAAAATTTCTTTTTAATAAAAATAAAACATGAGGTTGAGGATCAGAAAGTGTGCAACCCATATTCTGAAAGAGAGACTTGGGATCTGCCTGATGGGAGGGCTCTTGTCGAGGGAGACAGACATGTCCCCACTGAAAATTAATAAAATTGGTTTTACATATCAGTTTTCTGAGTTTTGAAAACTGAAAATGACAGCCATAAGAAGGAATGAGATCATGTCCTTTGCAGAGACGTGGATGAAGCTAGAAGCCATCATCCTCAGCAAACTAACACAGGAACAGAAAACCAAACACTGCACGTTCTCACTCATCAGTGCGAGCTGAACAGTGAGAACACATGGAGGGGAACATCACACACTGGGGCCTGTTGGTGGTGGGGGTATGGGGAGGGAGAGCATCAGGACAAATAGGGGCTTAAAACCTAGATGACAGGTTGATGGATGGAGCAAACCACCGTGGCATATGTATACCTATGTAAGAAACCTGCACATGTATCCCGGTACTTAAAGTAAAAAAATTTTTTTAGTAAGTAAAAAAAAAGTAAGACTTAAAGTAAAAAAAAAAAAAAAAAAAAAATTAAAGAAAAAAAGAAAACTGAAAATGGGCATCGAAGGGACTGGTGAGCTCTCATTTATTTATTGCCTCATATAATCGTTCACTCATCAGCCTCTGCAAACCTGCTTTGGACCAAGCTGTGAGCCAGATGCTAAGCCCCCAGAGAAGAGACCTGGATCCTAGTACACGAGGAGCTCAGGGTCACCTGGAGGAGGCACCTCACACCATGGAGGGAGGGCTGGGACTGAAGGAAATGCTGGGCCGAGGGCTCCGAGGAGGGCCTCCCAGAGCAAGGACAATCACATTTCTGACCTGGACCAACTGAGGAGCTCCTGGAACAGTGTTCCTCAGGGATCTTGCCCAAGGAACTGTTAGCTCTCAGCTCTGGCACGTTCCGCTGATTTTCTCTCCAACTGCAGCGCAAGCAGGAGCTGAGAGAGCCCTCGGGCATCCTTAATTCTGACCCTGAACCAGAGGAGCCTTCCTTCCCAGAGGAGGAGGACTTTGGGCCGGCTCTGGAGGCTAGAAGAATTTCCAGAGGTAGGAGGGGACAAAATGGACATTCCAGGATGAGGGGTCATGTGAACAAAGTCATGGAAGTGAACTGTAGAGCTCAGCCAGGAAATGTCCAACAGGCAGAGAGGCCACAGTAGAGGGTGGGTGAGGAGCTAGGAGAAGAGGTAAGAGGGATGAGCAGGGGATGGATTATGGAGAGCTTAGCATGGCAGTGGGCTATCATCAAGGGCAATTTAGCCTGGAAACTGGATCTACCACAATCTGTATCTACGTATGTATATTTTTAGAGACAGAGTCTTATTCTGTCACTCAGACTGAGTGCACTGGCATGATCATAGCTCACTGCAACCTCAAACTCCTGGGATCAAATGATCCTCCTCCCTCAGCCTCCCAAGAAGTTGGGATTACAGGCGTGCCCCACCACGCTGAGGTTTTTTTTTGTTTGTTTGTTTGTTTTAGAGATGAGGGTCTCACTGTGTTGCCCAGGCTGGTCTTGAACTCTTGGCCTCAAGAGATGCTCCTGCCTTGGCTTCCCAAAGCTCTGGAATTATAGGCATGAGCCACAGTATCTCACCTAGCATGACCTTTCACTACAACAGCCCAATAAAAGGATGCCAAGGGCTGGGACCAAGTGGGCAGAGAAAAGGGGTGGTCAAGGGCTATTTACTGGTAGAACTCATGGGTCTTCAGCCTTCCTATGGGTGGGGGACGGGGGACAGTAAGGTGGGGGGATGAGAAAGATAACGAGTCCAGGATGCCTCAGAAGGAGTGTGTTCTTGGCCTCCTGCCTTGGGCCATGCCTTCTCCAACAGGATGCCAGTCTCAAGGGAAAGAGGGGGTTGAATTTGTCCTTGAAGAACAAGAAAGGTCCAGAGGTTCATCTCAGCACCCAAATGACAACATGTCCTGAGCACTGGCCACAGGAAGCCAGGCAAGATCAGAGCCTGAGCCTATGTTTGCTCATACCAAGTCAGCCGTGGCGGTTCAGGCGGCTGGAAAGCGTCCAGCTCCCCGCAGGGTCTGTTGGTGTGGCAGTTGGGCTTCTTTAGTGGGCAGCCTGGAGCGCTTCTCTGAAAAAACAACCAGAGGCCCCAGCACTGTGGGCAGCATATTAATTTACTCCCTATCAAACCATCCACAGGCCTCTGAGGCTTAAGATGCTTCATTAACAGAATAGGGAAACCAAGTCTAAGACAGACTTGTCTGCGTCCACTCAGCATGTCAATAGCTGGGCAAGGACTAAAAGCCAGGTACTTAGGTGCACACAGCTAGCGTCTGATAAGCACTTACAATGAACCGGCACTATGGTAAGTAAGGGCTTTACCTTTCATCCACACAACAACACTATGAGGTAGGTATTATTTTTAGAGGATCTAAAACCTTTCACTTAGAGAGGCAAGGCAGCTTATTGAGAGTGTGTGACTGGTAGGCGACAGAGCCAGGATTGCCAACTCTGAAGTCCGGGCCCTTGCCATGTGATATGGTTTGGCTGTGTCCCCACCCAGATCTCACCTTGAATTGTAATCATCTCCACGTGTCAAGGGCAGGGCCAGGTGGGGATAATTGAATCATGGGTGTGGTTTCCCACATACTGTTTTCATGGTAGTGAATATGTCCAAGGAGAGTTGATGGTTTTATCAAGGGCAGTTCCCCTGCACAAGCCCTTTTGCCTGGTGCCCTGTAAGACATGCCTTTGCTCCTCCTTTGCCTTCCACCATGATTGTGAGGGTTCTGCAGCCATGTGGAACTGTGAGTCCATTAAGCCTCTTTCCCTGTGTAAATTACCCAATCTCGGTATGTCTTTATTAGCAGTGTGAGAACAGACTAATACACCATGGTAGTTCAGTTTTGTGCTGTCTCAGGATGTCTGGGAAAGCTTCCTAGCAGAGGTGACACCTAAGCAGGACCTTGAAGGGTGATTAGGAACGAGCCAGGCAGGGGGCGTGGAAAGAGTAGTCGAGGTTGAAGAGAGGTTCAGCCACCAGGCAGGAAGGCAAGTTGGGTGCAATGTGGGGAGGGCACGTGACAGCTGAGGGAGTGCCTGGATGTCAGGAGAGTCTTGGACCCTGGCAGCAGAGAGGGAGCTTGACTATGAAGGCTGCAGGCTGCCAGCAGAGGTTTTCAGCAGAAGGAACACATATATTTGATTTCTCCTTCTGAGGAGGGGCTGCAAAGAAAGCTGTCCTCTGAACATCAGGAATAAGGACACAGCGCCAAACCCTCTCAAATGCTTACTGAGAGGAAAAGTGAGCTCCGGAATGCAAATGTCAGTTGGAAGCAGTAAAGCTTCATGCAGAAGAAAAGGGTGCCAGGCGCCATGCCAGGGACTTTAATGAATATTGATAGTCAAGGTTTAGGGAGTGCTCAGTCCATGCCAGGCGCCACTGAGCAGCTCTGTATGTTGTATCTCTGGCATCTCATTTTCTGTAATCCTCACAACCACTCTACGTACCTGGTTTGGTTATTCACACTCCTCAGAGGCATGGAGAGATGAAACTGCTTGCCTAAGATCACAGTTTTTAAGATGCAGGCCCAGGATCCATACTTTGATAGGCCGCCATATCCCTAGTCATGTCTCACTCGTTTTCAGCCAGCTCTCCCTAGAGGGCAGAGCTGGGGCTCTGGCCAAAGGGCCACAGCCTGTAAACAGGACGTGGCTGGCTTGGGCAGAAGAACTAGCGTTTGTTTTTTTCCTGTTAATTGGGTCTTCCTTTCAGAAAGGAGCCGGTGCCTCAGCAACCACTCAAACAGCACTCAATAAGGTGGTTCCAGAAAGGCACAGGACCCATGGAAGCCAGGCAGGCCCCTCCTTTGGCTCACGTCAGCAGAGCAACCTGGAGTGAGAACCCAGGTAGCCAGCGTCAATATTTGCCATCTCCCAGCCTCCCTGGCTCCAGCTCCAAGGTCAGTACTTTAAGAACAACAGATTTTTTGCTGTGCAAACATGCAGGGATAGATTAATGGAATTTGAACTGGCTCAGGCTGGGCCCCAGGGTTTGGACTGGAAATCTGGTCTGGTTTAACTATCTGCTGTCACTGTTTGCAGGGGACTCTTTTTCATGCTTAGGTTCACAGAACCACAGACGTTAGAGCTGGCGAGGACCTCAAGCACAGCCAGGCTTTTGACAAAAGAGGACACTACTTCCCAGAGAAGAAAGGGACCAGCCCAAAGATGCACTGCCAGGTGGTTATCACTGGGATTCTGAGGGCCACTTGAGGTCAAAGTAGAAGTGATTTCTCTGAATCCTTGAAAGAATATATATATAAAAGTATGTGTGTATGTATACATACACATATATAGTATGTATATATATTTGTACATATGTATATTGTATATATACATATATACAATATATGTATATCTATAATATATGTATATATACAATATAGTAAGTTATGCATTGAAATATAGTAAGTTATGCGTATTTTTTTTTAATTTTTTTTTTTTTTGGACGGAGTCTCACTCTGTCACCCAGGCTAGAGTGCAGTGGCTCGATTTTGGCTCACTACAACCTCTACTTCCCAGGTTCAAGTGATTCTCCTGCCTCGGCCTCCATAGTAGCTGGGATTACAGGCACCCGCCACCATGCCCAACTAATTTTTGTATTTTTAGTAGAGACAGGATTTCACTATATTGGCCAGGCTAGTCTCAAACTCCTGACCTCAAGGGATCCACCCACCTTGGCCTCCCAAAGTACTGGGATTACAGGCATGAGCCACTGCGCCCAGTCTTATTTTTGAATTAGAGACAAGGTCTCACTGTGTTACCCAGGCTTGTCTTGAACTCCTGATCTCAGGTGATCCATCCGCCTCAGCCTCTCAAAGTGCTGGGATTACAGGTGTGAGCCACCGAGCCCGGCATGCTGCACCTATTTAAAGTGTACATTTTCACTGAGCATGGTGGCTCACGCCTGTAACCCCAGCACTTTAGGAGGTCAAAGCAGGAGGATCATTTGAGCTCAGGAGTTCAAGACAAGACTGGGCAACATGGCGAAACCCCATCTCTACAAAAAATACAAAATATTAGCCAGGTGTGGTGTTGCGTGCCTATAGTCCCAGCTACCAGGGAGGCTGAGATGGGAGGATTGTGTGAGCCCTCAAAGTCGAGGCTGTAGTGAGCTGTGACCGCACCATTATACTCCAGCCTGGGTGATGGAGCAAGACCCTGTCTCAAAAAAATAAACATTTATGAAACAATATTTATGAAAGTGTTGACATATATACACACCCATGAACTGTCACAGTTAATACAAAAGAACAAACTCATCACCCTTAAAAGTTTCCTCGTGTCCCTTTGTAACCCCTCCCTCTTACCTATCCTTGATCCTCACCCCCATACTCAGGCAACCACTGATTTACTTTCTGTCAGTATAGACTCATTTGCATCTTTCTATAATGTCATATAAATGGGATCATACAGCATATACCAGTTTTTGTCTGGCACCTTTCACTGAAAATAACTATTGAAACTCATCCATGTTGTAGCATGTCCAGTATTTTTTTTATTGTCGAATAAAAGTCCATTGTATAACCCACTATGTGTTTATGCATTCCAGGCTGAAGAGATGCGTTCTTCACTTATGCTTCACCTATTGACTCACTTATTGATGAATTTTGGGTTATTCCCAGTTTTGGCTATTACAAATAAGACTACTATGAACATTTATGTACAACTCTTTAAACATTTTTTAATATTTTCTTTTATTTCTTTTTTTTTTTTTTGAGACTGAGTTTCACTCTTATTGCCCAGGCTGGAGTGTAGTGGTGCAATCTCAGCTCACTGCAACCTTTGCCTCCTGGAGTCAAGCGATTCTCCTGTCTCAGCCTCCCAAGCACCTGGGATTACAGGCACCTGCCACTGTACCCAGCTAATTTTTGTATTTTTAGTAGAGGTGGGGTTTCACCATGTTGACCAGGCTGGTCTTGAAGTCCTGACCTCAGGTGATCCACCCACCTTGACCTCCCAAAGTGCTGAGATTACAGGCATGAGACACCACGCCCTGCCTTTACATTAAATTTATTTATTTATTTATTTATTTATTTAGAGACTGAGTCTCGCTCTATCGCCCAGGCCGCAGTGCAGTGGAGCAATCTTGGCTCATTGCAAACCCCGCCTTCCAGGTTCAAGCAATTCTCCTGCCTCAGTCTCTCGAGTAGCTGGGATTACAGGCGTGTGCCACCCCACCTAGCTAATTTTTGTACTTTTAGTAGAGATGGGGTTTCACCCAGGCTGGTCTCGAACTCCTGACCTCAAGTGATCTGCCTGCCTTGTCCTCCCAAAGTGCTGGGATTGCAGGAGTGAGTCACCACAACCAGCCTATTTATTTTTTAAGAGACAGGGTCTCTGTTGCCCAGGCTGGAGCACAGTGGCACCTACTTAGCTCACTGTAGTCTCAAACTCCCGGGCTCAAGCAATCCTCTCTCCTCAGCCTTCTGAGTAACTGGGACTACAGGAGCGTGCCACCACACCTGGATAATTTTTTTGTATGTGTGGAGACAGGGCCTCATAGTTTGGCCAGGCTGGTCTCAAACTCCTGGCCTCAAGTGATCCTCTTGTCTTGGCCTCCCAAAGTGCTGGGATTGTAGGTGTGAGCCACCATACCCGGACTTTTTTTTTTTGCGCTCCTCACTTCCCAGTCAGTTGGGTGGCCGGGGATAGGCGCTGTCTTCTTTTTTATAGCTGAGGAAACCAAAGCCCAGAGAAGGGAAGAGATTTGTTGGCAAGTGGAAGAATCTGGACTAGAGCCTGGATTTTCCAATTCCAGTCTCAGGCTGATCCTTCTGGGCCTGAAGAACCATCTTTGAAAGCTGAGGTCAGGAGGGAGTTGCTGGGAGCAGGAAGCTGAAGCAGGGGCAGAGGAGACCTCTACTACAGAAACTCAAGAGGAAAACCACAACAGCAGGAAGCCCAAGTGGGCCTGGTCAGGCCAACCTAGGAATTCCACGATGTAATTTCTCTTCTCCAATTGAGAGAATACAAGTATGGCCAGGGCTCAGCACCCAGTGTATTAAAGACTCCTAACTTGGGGTTCATGATAACTCATAAAAAATACGGCAAAAGATACATTTTAAAGGTGGTCAGAAAAGCTGGGCCATTGATCTTTACTCACCAGGAGTCATGTAGCACTTACCATTGCCAGAATATTCTCTTACAAATCTATTCCAAAGCTACACCTTCATGGCTCTCCCAAAACAAAGCTGCAAAAAGACTTTCAGAGGAGAGATTAGAAACAGAGCAAGGCCTTCTAGTAAGATATTCTATTTATTTTGACTTGCTATTACCTCTGTCTACTTACAGGATTCCAGAGGAGCAAAGCTAAGTTTAACATTAAAACTCAGTGTTAATGGAGTAGGGAGTAGGGAGAATCTCAAACCAGAAAAAAATCTGCAAGTCAACTCTGCAAAACCTGTCAAGAAGCTCTCAGTCCCAGATTGAACTTGAGTTGGAAGAGGCAAGTCTGTTCTCAAAATGGAGGTAAAACCACCACCTGTTGACCCCAGCCCGGCTCCAGCCGTCGTCGTCGCTGCCAGAGGGAGGAGGGCCATGATCCAAATGAACCAGAGCAGTTGAGAAAACTGTTTATTGGTGGTCTGAGCTTTGAAACTACAGATGATAGTTCAAGAGAACATTCTGAGATATGGGGCACACTCACGGACTGTGTGGTAATGAGAGACTCCCAAACAAAACGTTCCAGGCGCTTTGGTTTTGTGACTTGTTCTTGTGTTGAAGAGGTGGATGCAGCAATGTGTGCTCGACCACACAAGGTTGATGGGCGTGTAGTCAAACCAAAGAGAGCTGTTTCCAGAGAGGATTCTGTAAAGCCTGGTGCCCCTCTAACAGTGAAGCACATTTTTGTTGGTGGTATTAAAGAACATACAGAATAATATAATTTGAGAGAACTACTTTGAAAAGTACAGCAAGATTGAAACCACAGAAGTTATGGAAGACAGGCAGAGTGGAAAAAAGAGAGGATTTGCTTTTGCAACTTTTGATGATCATGATACAGTTGATAAAATTGTTGTTCAGAAATACCACATTATTAATGGGCATAATTGTGAAGTGCAAAAGGCCCTTTCTAAACAAGAGATGCAGTCTGCTGGATCACAGAGAGGTCGTGGAGGTGGATCTGGCAATTTTATTGTGGAGGAAACTTTAGAGGTGGTGGAGGTAATTTTGGCCGTGGTGGAAACTTTGGTGGAAGAGGAGGCTTATGGTGGTGGAGGTGGTGGCAGCAGAGGTAGTTATGGAGGAGGTGATGGTAGATATAATGGATTTAGAGGTGATGGTGGCAGCTATGGCGGTGGTCCTGGTTATAGTAGTAGAGGGGACTATGGTCATGATGGACTAGGATGTGGAAACCAAGGTGGTGGATATGGTGGCAGTGGTGGAGGATATGATGGGTACAATGAAGGAGGAAATTTTGGCGGTAGTAACTATGGTGGTGGTGGGAACTATAATGATTTTGGAAATTACAGTGGACAACAGCAATCAAATTATGGACCCATGAAAGGGGGCAGTTTTGGTGGAAGAAGCTTGGGCATTCCCTATGGTGGTGGTTATGGATCTGGTGGTGGAAGTGGTGGATACGGTAGCAGAAGGTTCTAAAAACAGCAGAAAAGGGCTACAGCTCTTAGCAGGAGAGAGAGCAAGGAGTTGTCAGGAAAGCTGCAGGTTACTTTGAGACAGTCACACCAAATGCATTAGAGGAACTGTAAAAATCTGCCACAGAAGGAACGATGATCCATAGTCAGAAAAGTTACTGCAGCTTAAACAGGAAACCCTTCTTGTTCAGGACTGTCATAGCCACAGTTTGCACAAAGTGCAGCTATTGATTAATGCAATGTAGTGTCAATTAGATGTACATTCCTGAGGTCTTTCATCTGTTGTAGCTTTGTCTTCTTCTTTTTATTACATCAGGTATATTGCCCTGTAAATTGTGGTAGTGGTACCAGGAATAAAAAATTAAGGAATTTTTAACTTAAAAAAACAACCTGTCAAGAAGCCAAATGTCCCAAGCACTTCATGATTGGAAAAGCTAATGGCTGGCTCTTTAACACTCCGTGGGCTTTCCCATTCTCCTGCATTTTCCTTCTGCCTGGAGGCTTTGTCGGAGAATCCATTTCCTTGCCTTTTTTAGGATCTAGAGGCCACTGCATTTTCTGGCTCTTGGCTTCTTCAGTGTGTCACTCGAACCTCTTGCTTCCATCATCGTATCTCTTACTATTTTTTTTTTTTTTCGGGGGGAGACAAGGTCTCACTCTGTCACCCAGGCTAGAGTGCTGTGGTGTGATCATTGTTCACTGCAGCCTTGAACTCCTGGGCTCAAGTGATCCTCCTGCCTCAGCCTCCTGAGTACCTAGCACTACAGGTGCACACCATCATGCTTGGTTAATTAAAAAAATTCTTTTTTGTAGAAACAGGGTCTTGCTATGTTGTTAAGGCTGGTCTCAAACTCCTAACCTTAAGCGATCCTCCCTACTTGGCCCCTCAAAGCATTGGGATTACAGATATGAGCACATCTCCTACCTTTTTTTTTTTTTTTAAAGAGACGAGGTCTCTGTTGTCTAGGCTGGAGTGCAGTGGCACAATTATAGCTCACTGCAGCCTCCAACTGCTGGACTCAAGCAATCCTCCCTGCTTAGCCTCCAGAGTAGCTGGGACTACAGGTACATGCCTCCACACCTGGCTAAATTTTTTATTTTTATCTTTGTAGAGATGGGATCTCGCTATGTTGCCCAGGCTGGTCTCAAACTCCTGGCTTCAAGTGATCCTCCTGCCTCGACCTCCCAAAGTACTGGGGTTACAGGCATGAGCCACCACTCCCGGCCCATCTCCTGGCCCATTTACTATTGACTTTGATCCTCCTGCCTCCCTAAGGGTCTATGTGAATATACTGAACCCATCTAGATAACCCAGGATAATCTCTCTTCAGGATCCTTAATTTAATCACACACACAAAGTCCCTGTTGCTGTGTAACATATCCACAGGTTCTGTGGATTATGACGTGGACATTGGGGGCCATTATTCACCCAAACACAATGGGTAATGAGTACATGGGGGTTTGTTCTACTTTTGAATATGTCTGAATAAAACTTATGAAAGAAAACCTTTTGACCCCAAGACCTGTTATTACCAGAATTTTGAATTTTTACTCCCTTAACTAGTAAAACTTCCTGAACATTTTCTGCAGTTCTTGTCTCCACTTCCTTGTCTCCCATTCTCTTTAAGCTACATCCAGTCAGGCTTTTAACTTTCATCTCTCCACCCAACCCAATCAAGGCCACCAACTCCAACTCACCTCTTCTAATAGTCATTCACTACTCACTTCTTGTTGAAACATTTACATTTCTAAGTTTATATTAAATGCTCTCCTGGGTTTAATCTTCAACCTCAACATCTACTGCTCTCTGCCTGATCTTAAGTGTGGGAAAGATTGAGGCCCAGTCTCAGGCCCTCTACTTGTCTTTCTTTCTGTCTCTTGAATGTGCCAAACATTTCCCACCTTGACTTTTGCACTCTTCTTTCCTTCCCTGAGACCCTTCTCCTCTAGATGTGTGCATTATCAGCTCCTTCTTATACTTCTCAGCTCAAATGTCACTTCCCCTGAGAGGCCTTCTGTAACCCCCTAAGTTAATTAAAAATCTAAATTAACTTTCCATAACTCCCAATATCCCATTACCCTATTCCATTTTCTTTACTTATTGCTATGTGAACTTAGCTTCTTGATTGACTGTTCTGTTCACGTAACTTTGTGTCTGTCTCACCCTGTGCTCTTTAAAGGCAAATACTGTATTTTGTCTTGTTCATTGCTGAGTCCCTAGCACCTGGTACCTGTTAAGTGTTCAACAGACACATGTTCAAATAAACTGATGAATGGCTCAGTTTTTTTAAAATGAATAAATGGGAAAAAAAATGGCCTGATATCAGATTCTTAAGTATTAATTCTCATAAACTAAAAGATTCTGATTCATGCCGGGCACGGTGGTTCATGCCTGTAATCCCAGCACTTTGGGAGGCTGAGGTGGAAGGATCACCTGAGGTCAGGAGTTCAAGACCAGCCTGCCCAACATGGTGAAACCCCGTATCTACTAAAAATACAAAAATTAGCCAGGTGTGGTGGTGGGCACCTGTAATCCCAGCTATTCAGGAGGCAGGGGCAGGAGAATCACTTGAACCCAGGAGGCGGGGGTTGTAGTGAGCTGAGATTGCATCACTGCACTCTAGCGTGGGCAACAGAGCAAGACTCCATATCAAATAAATAAATAATAAATATGAGATTCTGATTCAATAAACATGGGTGGGGTCTAAGAATTTTCATTTTAACAAATACCACAGAAAACTCTGGGGCAGGGGTTCACAGAACATGTTTTGAGAAACACTGATTTATTCCTTTTGTAAGCATTATATAGGTAGGCAGCAGATTTATTCATTTTTGTAAGCATTATATAGGTAGGCAGCAGAGTTTTAAAGAGGTATGAGGATTTTCAGAATTGAGTCACTTTGCAAAGTTCATAACGATTCAGTAAGTAAATTCTAAGAAGGCAGAAACAAATTCTAATTTTAAAAAACAGCCTATCCTCACATGTAAGTTACACAAACACACAAATTACCCTATCTATTGTATGCTGGTCATAAATTCTTAGCCTTCATCTCAGTCATGAAAACAAAGCCTAGACTTCTATAACTCTGTTTCAAAAAATGAATTGCTCAGACCAAAACAAGAAATATTTGTTTAAAGGAATCACCAGCAGAGAAAAATGTGCTTCTTGAAAAAAAGGATTGAAGAAAATGAAATCTTAGCTTTAAAAGTATACTGTGTTGATAAAAGAGAAGTGAGCACAAGTTGCTCTTAAGGGGTAAATGTGGAAGGAAGATTTGCCTTCCACAGTGATCAAAATGGGCGGATGTTTGAAGAGTAATTCCAGATGCTACTTGTTAACATGGCATTGCACCACAGGCAACAGTGGAGTCAGGTGGTGGTGGTATTGTGTGCATGAGGGGGTGATCAAATTAGACTCTGGTTTGATGAACAATACATGCCAACTTTGACAAGTAAAGCCAGCTGTTGATTGGCATTTGGAATTTGGCAAGGAGTGCTACTGTCCACTCAAATGATTTTTTTTTTTTTTAAAGATGGAGTCTTGCTGTCTGTTGCCCAGGCTGGAATGCAGTGGCGCGATCTTGGCTCACTGCAACTTCTGCCTACTAGGTTCAAGCAATTCTCCTGCCTCATCCTCCCGAGCATCTGGGATTACAGGCACCCACCGCCATGCCTGGCTAATTTTTGTATTTTTAGTAGAGACGGGGTTTCACCACGTTGGCCAGGTTGGTCTTGAACTCCTGACCTAAAGTGATCCGCCCACCTTCGCCTCCCAAAGTGCTGGGATTACAGGCGTGAGGCACTGTGCCCGGCCTCAAATGGTATTTTAAAACTCTACTTTGTTACAGAGAAAACCAATCTGCACTGTATTTACTTTTTCATTTTATAAATGTCAGAAATCAGAGCTTTTGATATGATCCTGGGTAATGGCCCACCTTTACAGAGGTAGTACCTTGCCTAGCTCAGAGTAGCAATTAACATATACTATATCTAAGATCTACCTTTATTAAAATCCTGGTTAAACAGAAAACCACAGACTGCATGTTCTCACTTACAAGTGGGAGCTAAACACTGAGTACACATGGACACGAAGAAGGGAACCACAGATACTGGGTGCCTGTTGACGGTGGAGGGAGAGGATTGAAAAACTACCTATTGGGTACTAACTATGCTTATTACCTGGGTGACGAAGTAATCTATACACCAATCCCCTATGAGACGTAAGTTACCTATGTGACAAATCACCACAAGTACCCTTGAACCTAAAAGTTAAAAAACAATAAAAATAATAAATAAATAATAAATAAAATCCTGGTTAAACTCCAGAGTACTTACAAATGTCAAACTAACGTTGTCAATTTCTTGAGGTATTTTCTCCCTTCCTTTTACTTGCCAGTAACTCTAGCTTTTAGCTCACGTTTTAAAGATGAATATGGTCTAGAGCGGTCCTGTCCAGTAAAAATATAATGCAATCACAAATGCAAGCCATGAATGTGATTTTAAACTTTCTAGTAGCCATATGAGAAAAACAGAAACAGGTGAAATTATTTTAAGTTACCATTTTAACATGTAACCAGTATTTCAAAATGGAGACATTTTTCTTTTCTTTTTTTTTTGAGACGGAGTCTTGCTCTGTCACCAGGCTGGAGTGCAGTGGCACAATCTCGGCTCACTGCAACCTCCACCTCCCAGGTTCAAGCGATTCTTCTGCCTCAGCCTCCCAAGTAGCTGGAATTACAGGCACATGCCACCAAACCTGGCTAATTTTTTGTATTTTTAGTAGAGATGGGGTTTTACCATATTAGCCAGGATGGTCTCGATCTCCTGACCTCGTGATCCGCCCGCCTCGGCCTCCCAAAGTGCTGGGATTACAGGCGTGAAACACCATGTCCCTAACCGAAACATTTTTCATTCAAACTTTTGGATACTAAGTCTTCGATATCCGATATCCAGTGTGTATTTTATAGCACATCTCAATTTGGACTAGCCACATTTTGAGTATTTAATAGCAACATGTAGCTAGGAGCTACATATTAGACAGTCAAGGTCTAGAGTGTGTAGTCCACAAATGAGAGGCACTTTCAAAATATTTTTGCTCATAGATACCTGATCACCCAAAAACTTACAAGATGAATGTTGTTTTCACGCCTGCTACCACAACACCTATTCTGCAGCGTATGGATCAAGGAGTAATTTCAACTTTCAGGTCTTATTATTAAATACGTTTCATAAAGCAATAGCTGCCATAGATAGTGACTCCTCCAATGGATCTGGACAACGTAAATAAGTAAATTAAAAACCTCTTGGAGGCCAGGTGAGTGGCTCACGCGTATAATCCTAGGACTTTGGGAGCTGAGGTGGGCAGACCTCTTGAACCCAGGAAACCAGCCTGGGCAACATGGTGAGACCTCATCCCTACAAAAAACACAAAAATCAGCCAGGTGTGACAGCATGCGCCTGTAGTCCCAGCTACTTGGGAGGCTGAGGTGGGAGGACCACCTGAGCCCAGGAGGTAGAGGCTGCAGTGAGCTGTGATCACACCACTGCACTCCAGCCTGGGCAACAGAACAAGACCCTGTCTCAAAAAACTAAACTAAACTAAACTTTCCCTCCTGGAAAAGACTCACCATTCTAGATGCCATTAAGAACATTTGTGATTCATAGGAAGAGGTCAAAATATCAACATTAGTCCGGGTGCGGTGGCTCACTCCTATAATCCTAGCACTTTCGGAGGCTGAGGCGTGGATCACTTGAGATCAGGAGTTCAAGACCAGCCTGGTCAATATGGTGAAACCCTATCTCTCCTAAAAATATAAAAATTAGCCAGGCATGGTGGCATGTACCTGTAATCCCAGCTACTTGGGAGGCTGAGGCAGGAGAATCACTTGAACCCAGGAGACAGAGGTTGCAGTGAGCCGAGATCATGCCACTGCACTCCAGCCGGGCCCACAGAGTAAGACTCTGTCTCAAAAAAAAAAAAAAAAGTCAACATTAACAAAGGTTTGGAAGAAGTTGAATCCAACCCTCATGGATGACTTTGAGGGGTTCAAAACTTCAGTGGAGGAAGAAACTGCAGATGTGGTAGAAATAGCAAGAAAGCTAGAAGTGGAGCCTGAAGACAGGACTGAAATGCTGCAATCTCATGATGAAACTTGAAAGGATAAGGACTTACTTCTTATGGATGAGCAAAGAAAGTGGTTTCTTGAAATGGAATCTACTCCTGGTAAAGATGTGACCATTATTGAAATAACAAAGGATGGAGAATATTACATAGACTTAGTTGATAAAGCAGCAGCAGGGTTTGAGGGGACTGACTCCAATTTTGAAAGAAGTTCCATTGCAGGTAAAATGCTATCAAACAACATCGTGTGCTCTAGCAAAATCTTTTATGAAAGAACAGTCAATCCATGTGGCAAACTTCATTATCTTATTTTAAGAAATTTCCACAGCCATTCCAACCTTCAGCAACCACCACCCTGATTAGTTAGCATCCATTCACCAACAAAGGAAAGACCCCCCCAGCCACCAACGAAACGACTGGAACTTGCTAAAGGCTCAGATAATTGTTAGCATTTTCTTTTTTTTTTCAGCAATAAAATATTTTAAAATTAGGGTATGTACTTTTTTTTTGTTTTTTGGAGGCAATGCTATCGCATATCTAATAGACTGTTATGTAGTGTAAACATAACTTTTATATGCACTAGGAGATGAAAAAGTCTGGTGGCTCACTTTAGTGCTTGCTTTACTGCGGGGGTCTGGAACGAAATCTGCACTGTCCCTGAGGTATGCTAAGCTGTTTTGCTAGTTCACTGGCCTTCCATCCCAGACCAACATGTTATTTCCTGCAGCTCCAATCTATAATCCACAAGCAGAACTTAAGCACAGCAAAAATGTTTATTTGAAAAAATTACTATGTATTGAAAATATACATTAGAAATTATTACATACTTCCATAGCATTCCCCTCCCCCACCACAAAAGTAGAAATATCTGCTTGCTATGCTAATGCCATAGGTAAATTCAAACAAAAAGTAAATCATCCTCAGTCTCCTTTACTCAAACATTAGAGCTGGGGGCCAGAGAAAGGTCAACCTGTATCTACTAATCAATAGGAATTTAACAAGTTCCAGTCTTCCACAGCAAGACACACATATTTCTGCTTTGAAGGTTGTGAAGAGTTATTCTGTTCTATCTCTGACTCCTCAAAAGGTCTCTTCTTGCTCTTCTTTGACTCCTGGCTTGAGACAGCTTCGTGTTTCAACACTGGCCCGTGGCAATCTGCGGCTTTCTCTTTATAGAACTGGAGTTTCTCAGAAGAGTTCATGTGGGGGTCTGCCAGGGGACACTTCAGTGGGGCTTCTGCTCGAGACCGCTTCCCATCTGTGACAGAAGTGAAGGGTGATGAGTTCACTACACTGGCATGCTAATCCCCTTATCAGTCTAGGATACCCCCAGGGATATGACAAAGGCCCAAACAGGGTGATACCTGCATTGACTGCATTTTGCCTTGAGTGCCCTGTAAGGTCGCTGTGGTATGCATGCAGGCATAGGTTGAAGGCAAAGACTCATACTACAGTTTGACAGATTTGGATTTAAATCCTAGATCTGCCTCTTCCTAGAAGTGACCGTGGGCAAGTGACTTGTCTGAAATTCTGTTTAATCACCTCTATATGGATACAAAACCTATTTCATAAGAGTAATATGAAGATAAATGAAATAATGTACATAAAGTGATTAGCACAATACTTGACACACACTAAAAGCCCCCAAAATGTTAGTCTTCATTATTTGAAATCTGGATTTGACTCTGTCTTCTAAGGGCCAAAGAGCAAACGATATAACCTATTTTACATTTTTTTGGTATGCCCTGGATTCTTACTTTGTACCTTTATATTTTCTTCACTTTGATTTCATCAATTCCTTCTCTTTTAAAATCATGATAAAATATACATAACATAAAGTTTACCATTTGAGCCATTTTTAAGTGTACAGTCAGCGGTATTAAGGACATTCACATTGTTGTGTAATCATCACCATCCATCTCCAGAACTCTCTTTACCTTGTACAAATGAAACTCTGTACGTACTAAACAATAACTCCCTATTTCTGCCTGTGCCACCCCCACCTCCCTAGTCACCACCACCATTCTGCTTGTTCTATGAATCTAACTATTCTAGGTACCTTATACAAGAACAATCACACAGTATTTGTCCTTTTGTGACTAGCTTATTTTGCTTAGCGTAACATCTTGCAGGCTCATCCACGTTGTGTCAAAGTTTCCTTACTTTTAAAGCCTGAAATACATTGTACGTATATTTCACATTTTGTTTATCCATTTACCTGTTGATGGACACCTGGGCTGATTCCAACTTCTGGCTACACTTAATTCCTTTTTCATCTTCTGTATTCTATCTACTTTTGTACCACCACAAATCTTTTTTGGAACAAGATGGTACATAAGTAAGTAATTTTAAAGAGCTGTCTTCCTGGTGCTGATGCTCAAAGCTAAGTGTGAACTTACACCGTAAGCTATGCTAAGGGAATACAAGTCTTGGTGATCATAAATAAGCCAATACTACCATAATTAATTTTTCCAAGGAGGGAAAACAGGTAAAACTGCTTTAAGGATGCAAATAAAGGGCAAAAAACTTCAAAGGAAAGGGAATTTCTCACAGAAGCGCTGAGCTGCCGTTCTAGGCTCTGAGGTTTCCCGTGGCTTCACAGCTTCCGCAGTCACACGCTCCCACTGCAGAACGATCTGAAACATATTTGGAAAGATTTGAATCCAAACAAAATCTCGAGATTTTAATCTCAAGCCTTTCTTGTTCCCCCCTTTTCCCTCTCCATGAACACAAACCCCTCTGGGAAATTTTACTTCAGATGCCTGGTGATAAGAATAAGAACCAAGTCAAGTCTGAGTTTTCTGTTCTAATGCAGGAGTTGAGTCGGAATGCAAACACGTTGGATACATGTATCTGCATGACTAAGGGAAATCTATAAAGCTGATTTCCCTATTTTCATCTTTATTCCAAGCTGGACATAAATTACATATCCTTAAACTAAATACTAAAACTTAAAAACTTTAGTCATAACACTTTCCACACATTTCTAGACTTACTCTCGTACCTTAAAATACTCCAATTATAACTCAAACTCTTGTATGTAAAACATCCATGTTTCCATACTCTCATAACATATCATGATCAGGTTTTACTTTTTAAACTGTTACAAATATATTTTTATTATAAGCTGCTACCAATTCTTTTAGAAATAAGTGGCTGGGCCCAGTGGCTCATGCCTGTAATCCCAGCATTTTGGGAGGTCGAGGTGGGCGAGGTGGGCGATCCACAAGGTCAGGAGATCGAGACCATCCCTGCTAACCAGTTGAAACTCCGTCTCTACTAAAAAACACACAAAAAAATTAAGCCTGGGCATGGTGGCCGGGCGGGCCTGGTTTAGTAAGCTACCCGGGGAGCTGAGGCAGGAGAATGGCCGTGAATTGGGAGGCGGAGATTGCAGTGAGCTGAGAATACGCCACTGCAACTCCAGCCCTGGCACAGACGAGACTCAGTCCTCCAAAAAAAAAAAAAAAAAAAAGAAATATGCGTGAATATAAATATACATAAAAGAAAAAGCTAAGCTGGGCCGCGGTGGCCTCACGCCTGTTAATCCCAGCACTGGGAGCCCAAGGCAAGCGGATTCACGAGGTCAGGAGAATAAGACCATCCCCCTGGCTAACAGGGTGAAACTGGTCCTACTAAAAATTACAAAAAAATTAGCTGGGCGTGGCGGGCGGCCCTGTAGCCCAGCCTACCTCAGGAGGCTGAGCAGGGAGATGGTGGAACCCAGGGAGCGGAGCCTTGGCCATGGAAGCTGGATTCCATGCCCTGCATTCAAGACCCTGGGCGCAGAGTGGACTCCGTCTAAAAAAAAAAGAAAAGAAAAGCTAATGATCATCTCAATATACCATGAATAACAAGAACTTTAAATTTAGTATTTTTTTATTATGGAATGTAATGAAACAACCATAAAAAAGGTCAAGAAAAACATTTTCAGGACATAGGCAGTACAACACTGAATTTAAGAATACAGTTCCAGGCCAGGCTCAGTAGCTCACACTTGTAATCCCAGCACTTTTGAGAGGTCGAGGCAGGCGGATCGCAGTCGAGACCAGGCTGGCCAACATGATGAAACCCTGTCTCTACTAAAAAATACAAAATTGAGCCAGGCATGGTGGTCCCAGCTACTCGGGAGGCTGAGGCATGAGAATCACTCGAACCCGGGAGGCGGAGGTTGTAGTGAGCCAAGATCATGCCACTGCACTCCAGACTGGGCGACAGAGCAAAACTCTGTCTCAAAAAAAAAAAAAAAAAAAAAAGAATACAGTTCCAGGCCAGGCACAGTGGCTCACACCTGTAATCTCTGCACTTTGGGAGGCCGAGGCGGTAGGATTCCTTGAGCCCAGGAGTTCGAGACCAGCCTGGGCAACATGGTGAAACGCCATCTCTATTTAAAAACAAACAAAAAACCAGTTCCAGAGTTGGTTCCACTACTTAATTGCCAGGGGACCCATGGCAAGTGATGTCTTAGTCTCAATTTCTTCATCTGTAAGGACCAACGACAGTACACACTCCATAGGGCTATTTTAAGGATTAAACAAGATAACATACATAAAGAGTTTAGCACAGTGTCTGGCACACAAAAGGCACTTAATAAATATTAGTCGCCATCTCTTCTATAATTTCCTGGTGATAAAAATGGGAATGGATTTCAGGGAACACCAGGATGGATTAATCAAACGTGTTGACTCAGTGAGCAATAGGGAAAATGGTGCTTCCTTCCACTAAACAGAAATAAGAATGTCCATAAGAGCTGGTCGGGGATGGGGAAGAAGAAAATGAGTTTGGTTTGGGACAAGCTGAATTTGAGATGGCAGGTGGAGATTTACAGAGGATACTTGGGAATGGGTCTAGTGTCTAGAGAGGAATGCAGAGTCATCCTCGCAAGGACAGCTGGAGCTCTAAGAACACTGAAAGAGCACCTGGGGAGTGTGGAGATGTGGGAGAAGAGGAGAGGAAGAAAGAGGAACCAGCCACAGCCAGAAGAGTGAGAAAGCTGGGGGAGAGCCAGGAGAGAGGCCCAGAGAAAAATAATAAGGCATGCATGTTTCTATTAAATGCTGCAGGAAAGCCAAGGAAGGTAAAGAATATCACCACCCACCTTCAAGAGGACCCTGTCAGGAGAGCAGGGGAGGCCAGAACTAAGTCGCAAGGGAGTAAGAACTGAGTAGGCACCGAGGGGATGGGGCAGACTGGACAGGAAACAATGCACAGCTGCACTGGGGAATGAGAACCACGCTAGAATAAGGACACCTTGCATTTATCTACAGAAAGCAGATGGACAACAAAGAGGGACAAATGAAGATGTGGTGGGCAGGGGCAGGAGGGAAAAATCATTATTAGTAAATATCACAAGGGAAACTGGATATCTTCAGGAACAAAATTTTTTAAAAAAAGAAAAAAAAGGGCTTGTGACTAGAATAAAGGAGCGTACTTATTCTGTCCAATAGGAGGGAAGTGGAATACGGTTGAAGAAATGGAGAAATTCTGAGACAGAAATAGGGAATTAAGTGGACCCCTGTGAGACAAGAATGAGGGCAAGTGAGTGGAGTCAGTCTGCAACAGTTTCAATAACAGATCCCCAAGTCATAAGCAAAGCAAAGCACTGCTACCAAGTCCTTAGGGGCCGAGCGGAGGGTGGAGGGCAGGACTGCACTGGTCGTCAACTTACTCTCAGGTCAGGCTGTCAGGTGTTCTACTTGATCCTTCCCGAGCCCTGCTCAAGAGAGAGCCTGGTTTCTGCACTTTATGGATGAGACAGAGACTGAAAGTTGCTTTAGGTTGTACAGCTATTGGGCTGCTGAGCCAGGATTCCGTGCCCAGGTCTTTCTGGCTCCACAGCCTATGCTCTTTCCACCATGTCACCTGTTATCAAACTGCAGCAAGCCTTTGTAAGAGCATCCCACACCTGTCCCAAGTCCACTGGATGCATCTAGGTCTCATACAGCACTAGAAACTTTGTCTGGCAATGCACCATGGTAATTATTTCATCACGCATGTTCTGGACCAAGCTCAGTGTGCTTCTGAAACACAACTCACCAGTCTCCCTGCTTACTGTGGAGAGGTGATGCTACAATCCAGCAGGTAGACAGTTCTACCATTACGCATTATGGCTTGAAGCTAAGAAGGGATCCTGGATATTTTGGTGGGTCCTCTAGGCCTCTACCAAGAAACACTGGTTAAAAGCGTCTAAGGGAGAAAGGCACCAGTCACAGGGAAGGTGACATCTACTTGTGCTGTCCTACTTGGTTACTTTCTCACTTCCAACTTACATAGAAGACTCTGAATCTCACTTAAGTCTGTATTTTACCAAGTGAAGAAAGACCATCAAGACAAAACAGAGTCAAAGTAAAGTTGTCTCACTGGTAAGACTCAGTGAGAGAGGGGCACGAGAAACACCTCCTCACTAAGGCTGTGGGAGGTGAGAAACTTTCCCAAAAGAGAGAGAAGAATCATATCTGAATCCTTATTTGCATGACACCAGAGTTTATTCTCTCTCCTGTATATACACACTACTAAGAGAATCCGTCCTTCTGAAGTTGGGTCAGACTGCTTTTCTGTATAGCAAGCCAGAATTCACTTATTTTCTGAGTCATTTGTAAGATGACATTTTCTCCTAGGTCCAGTAAAGATAAGGCACAATCTAGTGACCAGAGCATGAGATATAAGGTCTGGCATCAATTCTTTAAGTATATGGGCCAGTTATAGCCCATCAGTGTCTCCAATTTGACATGAAGATGACAATTTAGCCAAGGAATACCAAGTGGATTACTGTTTGTTCAATGTGTTGGATAAGACACTTGGAATTAAGATGAAAAGCTGCATCAACAGCATGGAAGAAAAATCTGGAGTACCTGGTCAGCCCAGCCCTCTGTCTTGCAGTTACTATGATCAAATTCCTTCAAAGGCACTTTGGAGTGAACAAGGCCTATGTGGGTCTGGAGCTTGTGCTTGACGGTTTTGATGTCCTAGTGAGGCAGAGACAGATCAGAAATGCAAATGCATTTGGTTAATTCTTACTTGCTTCCAGTAGTAAATAAAGATCATCAAAAATACCAGCCCTTTCTAAATACCAATTAGCACAGGCAAAATATCAAATTGCTGAGTCTAGAAAAATGAGCAAAGGAACCAAAAGTCTTACCTTGAGCCCTGTCCCTGAGATATCTAAGCAGTTTAGTTTCCTAAAAGAAAAGAGGTATCCAATGCCTGCATCTGTGATCTCAGGGTTACCTAGATGTCAAAAACAAGGTAGCATTCTGTTACTATATAAATGTTGTTAAAATGACAACCAAAAATAAGCTCAGAAAAAAGTCCAGGCAATGATAAACTACAAAACATTTGAGTTGGCAAACTTTTCAAAGTAAATTAAATACAGAAGTCTGATCTTTACTATTCGTAATATAGAAGAACTACACTCAATGATCCTTAAAGATCCTTTACAGCTCTTACTTTCTAGGAGTTGGGGATGAGCAGAAAAATAAATGAACCAGGTAGTTATCCCAAAGGGTTTAATTTGGAACCATATGAAAACATTATATAAACACGTATTAAAATGGTTCATCATACTTTATTCATGGCCATTTCACCTCCAAAGTAAAAGCATTTATTTATTTTAAAAAGATATTCAAGGGAACTTAGACACAGATACTATCACCACTCTTACCAACTTGCATTCTTTTCAGAATCCTTTCTTATATATTACTTTCTCACGTCAGAGAGTACTACACTTAGCATCAAGTCCTCAAGGCCATAAGCATAGTGCCTGGCACATTATAGATGCTCAGAAAATATCTGGTGAATGAATACACTTCCCTGGGAGGCAGACAGGACATTCATTATTATCCTCATTTTACAAAGGCCAAAACCAATGCTCGAAGTGGTTAAGTAACGGGTCCAAAGGTATATAACTGGTAGTAAAAGAGGCAGAGCAAGAAGGGTCCTCGGACCTCAAACCCCTGCTCTTTCTATTCTTTTTTTTTTTGAGACGGAGTCTCGCTCTGTCGCCCAGGCTGGAGTGCAGTGGCCGGATCTCAGCTCACTGCAAGCTCCGCCTCCGGGGTTTACGCCATTCTCCTGCCTCAGCCTCCCGAGTAGCTGGGACTACAGGCGCCCGCCACCTCGCCCGGCTAGTTTTTTATATTTTTTAGTAGAGACGGAGTTTCACTGGGTTAGCCAGGATGGTCTCGATCTCCTGACCTTGTGATCCGCCCGTCTCGGCCTCCCAAAGTGCTGGGATTACAGGCTTGAGCCACCGCGCCCGGCCGCTCTTTCTATTCTTTTGGCACCATACTGTCCTGCCATAGAGTCAATGGATGCTCAGTTCAATTGTAAATGATCTCTGTCAACCTCTTACCATTGGAGTCAATGTCTGGTTAATTCGAGTAAGTTATCCATTCATCCAGCTTTTCATCAGGCAAACATTGATAAAAAGGACCTAGCTGACAAATACCAAGGATCAGAGGCTCAAGGAAAATAAAGATGAGTCAAAAGTCCTTTAAGTATGCAATGAATATGATGAAAGGTATCTCTGTTTGCACACAGCGAGTGGCATGGATGAATGTGAAAGGGTTTTTCCTACCCTAAAGAGGTGGTACATGCTGGAGAAGTCATTTGACCAGGAGTCAAGAGTCTCTGGCCTCGGTCCTGCTCTGCCACCAAGTTTCTATGGCACCCAGGAAAGTCACCTTTCCTTTCTTACCTCTAAAATGAAGGGGAAGAACAAGATGATCTCTAAGGCCATTCTTCCAACATTAAAATAATCTATAATTTCAAAGAAAACTTACATGATAAGTCTAATAACGTTAGATTCTCAAGGCCTCTTTTCATCACTCGAACTGGTGCTGTCATCTTCCGCACCCCAGCATCAGATAAACAATTATCCTTCAGGTGGAGCTGAGTTACACTAGGGCAACAAAGTGCATACATAAATTACTCAGAGTTTGAGACAATCTAGGTATAAAAACATGCTTTCAACATTTTCATTTAAAAATACGACATATCCCCTACCTCTTGCTATTTCATACCCAATGCATTTAACAGAGTTAAGCTCTTTTGGGCTGGGCATGGTGGCTCACGCCTGTCATGTCAGCACTTTAGAAGACTGAGGCTGGAGGATCACTTGGGCCTGGGAGTTAGAGACCAAAAGAAATTTTAAAATTAGCTTGCCAAGGTGCTGTGTACCTGTGGTCCCAGCTACTTGGGAGGCTGAGGCAGGAAGATGGCTTCAACCAAGGATTTCAAAGCTTGCAGTGAGCTATGATCACACTACTGCACTCTAGCCCAGGAGACAGAACATGAGCCTGCCTCACAAAAAAAAAAAAAAAAAAAGTTTTTTTGGTGCCGCTTCAGTTACCAAGTGAGGGTTAATTTAGTGTCATGCAGTACTAATTTCAGAGGGCAGAGGGCACTAAAGGTATACTGTTGAATAAATGGACTTCCACTAAGGGGATAAATACACTTTAAAACAAAAGCTGCTTTTCTGACACATCGTGTGAAAATCAAAAACATTCTAAATATGTCAGGAAAGGCTGCTAAAGAACTCCTATGAGAATTATTTTTGCAGAGCACACAATCCTCTAAATTTAACCAGCTTTATCAATCTAGATTTTCAGATTGGGTTAATAAAATATACCCATAACCCAATCCATCTGCTGCTAAGCTGGAATTGGTGTATTAATATGCTCCGTTTTCACATAAGAAATCTGAGCCTTGGTGCTGGCTAGGCTCCCACAACAGTATCTTTTTATGGGGCAGTAGGTAGGTGTCACTGTCAGGAGCAGGCCTCAGGTAGCAGGTTAGACCCAGGATTGTAATGCTGTTGTTCTGGGTGTTTATAAAACCACAGAGGAATCAATCTGTCCTCCTCTTTGTTGGCCAGAATAACCTGAGATCAGTCAGACTATTTATGAATGGTATGAACTGGGCTATTTCTTTAAATCATGGTTTCTGAAAATAATTTCTTTGGCTGTCTTTAATAGCTCATTTTCTTTATAGTTGTAGCTCATTGATAGTTAAAGCAGCAAACGATAATGATTATTGACTATGGTATAATGTCTCATCCCTTGCTAGAATAAACTAGGACTGGATAAAAAAGGGCAAAACCCGAGGCGGGCAGATCACCTGAGGTCAGAAGTTCAAGACCAGGCTGGCCAACATGGCAAAATCCCCGTCTCTACTAAAAGTACAAAAATTAGCTGGCGTGGTGAGAGGCGCTTATAATTCCAGCTATCAGGAGGCTGAGGTAAGAGAATAGTTTGAACCCGGGAGGTGGAGGTTGCAGTGAGCCAAGATCGCACCACTGCACTCCAGCCTGGACAATAAAAGCAAGACTCCATCTAAAAAAATAAATAAATAGGGCTGGGTGCATTGGCTCACGCCTGTAATCCCAGCACTTTGGGAGGTCAAGGCAGGCGGATCACCTGAGGTCAGGAGTTCGAGACCAGCCTGACCAACATGGAGAAACCCTGTCTCTACTAAAAATACAAAATTAGCTGAGCGTGGCGGTGCATGCCTGTAATCCCAGCTACTTGGGAGGCTGAGGCAGGAGAATCGCTTGAACCCCGGTGGGTGGAGGTTGTGGTGAGCTGAGATCATGCCATTGCATTCCAGCCTGGGCAACAAAAACGAAACTGTCTCAAAATAAATAAATAAATAAATAAATAAAGGGCAAAACCATTTTCAACCCAGGTAGCTTCAAGTATTACATGTTTAAATAAAAGTTACTTAGAAAAAGAGAATCAACTAACTGACTTGAGTCAACTGACTGACTTTCTAAGGGTTGTCTAATCCATATTGCTTGTACCAAGTAAATGGAGATTGAAAATGTTTTAGAAAAAAATAAGCAAATCAACATAAGAATAGGAAGTAATCAGCACTCCTGAAGATAATCCTGTTGGAACAGCCTTTAAAACAATACTGAAACAATTCATCTGCAAGTGGTGACAGGTCAGTACCTAGACAGGGCTTCATTGGTGAGATGTTCTAGAAGTTCATGCTCATCTCCAAGCTTGCAACACGAAAGATCCAGGCAGGTCAGCTCCCGGAAAGACTTAATTTCCTCAAGTTTTTCTGAAATCACCAGATACCTATAAAGCATGGAAAACAATCAATAGCTTCCCCCCACTCCTCTTAAAGCATTACCATTTGCGGATTTCTATCATAGTCAATATCCCACCACCCCATCAGGACACAATACTATGGAATAAGCAGACTTCACTAATTACTATCAGGGCAAAGCCTGAAGTTTTTAATCAGTAAATGCCTTGAACATCTTTTTATGTGATGGTGAAATAAAATTCTGAATAATAAATTTAAAAAAGTATATTAGCAAAGGTAAGTCACAAGTGAAGACATCTGCTTTGTTATCAGACAGACACCTTGGCATTGGTGTTGGGACCTTACCTGAGAATTTCCAAACTTTAGGATACTCAAATTTTTAATTACTAATTCTTTTAAAGTTGCTTTTAATCTAACGCTCAACATCCTGTGATTTGAAACCTGGAGCAAGGTCAAGAACTCTGGTTTCCAATCTGCATATCCCCAAGAACACACCAAGAGATATTTGGCACATCACATTTTATCTTTCCTGAACACTCCCCTGTGCCTTTGTTACCCTAACTTTACTCCAAAAGTATGTACAGCAAGACTGCTACAAGGACTCACTCCGGTCTAGATGGATATTAAGACAAACCCTGAGCTCCAGCAACTTAATAACGTTGTAGCACCTTGCCAAGTTGTTATCAGGAAGCATTAGGGAAGCCTCTGGAGAGGGAAAGGAGATCAAAACAGCATTCCACAGCCCAGGCTGGGGCCTCCGCCCTGCTTTCTAGTGGTTCATCTATCTCAGATGAGGTCAGTGAGAAAAAATGAAAGGGATTAGGTGTGACAGGAAATGGAGAGGAGTGGAACCTAAGAGGACAGGGAAACTGACTTGTGGCAAGAGCAGGCCTCTCTCATCCACCTTCCTCTTGGATGTCTAGAAGTTTCCACAGTAAGATGGTGTGTTAGGATCAGTGGGGTTACACCTAAGAGTTCACACCTCTCTTCCATCAGCAGGATCACAACAGCCAAAAACAGGATGGAATAATCAGAGGGCAAGAGGGGAGTTAATCTCTTTTCTTCCTACTTCCAAACAAAAAAAGATGTACTCAAACTAATGACTGGCCTGGCTGCTAGGTACAGATGGCCTGAGGCACTGATACCCCTTTAAAGGGTAGAATCTAAGCTGTCTGGAGATCGAGCTCAGCTGGGTACACAAAAGAGCCTTATTTACTCAGATGTATTTTAATTGCACTGTAAATACAGCTGCTGTTTTTCACCTTCCAATCACAGAGTTGAAGTGTGTTAATGGGGATTTAGGGGATTACTGGCAATCAGAGAAAGGAAAACACATATCCTTTGATCAATTAACCAAAAGATTTTTAGTAATTCTGAAACAAGGGTTCTCTGCAAGGGACATAACACTGTGTAATGTGATTAAGAAACATTACGAAACTCAAGGTTGAGGAACAAACGTGTTAGGCCACAGACACTACTAGATGCTAATCTAGGACATAAAGCTCTAGGTTCTTGCTTGCAACCAGTCTTCCAAATTTTCCCTTAAAGGGTTCAGAACGGTACAGTGGAAAGGCAATAGAAAGAGCACAGACCAGATCTGAGTTTGGATTCTAACAGCCCAATTACTTGTGTGATTGTGAGACAGTTACTTAACCTTTCTGACCCTCAATTTCTCCAGCTACAAAATGGGGCCAATGATTACTTCTTTTCAGGATTATTGAGAAAAAGAGAAATAACATTTTAAAATTCCATGGCATCTTGCAAGACCTCATGAAATAGTAGCTATTACTATTATGTCAATAACAAAAGGTGGTATTTTAAGGAAAACATACTTGCCTCCCCGTGACCACCAGCGGGATTAAAAACACTGGGGTTTCAACACAAAGAGAGTTTTCGTAAGGTTGGAATCCAGTTGCGAAGACACTTGCTTCTGGCAGGTAGCTTTGTGACTTAACCCCAAGATAGCAAGTGCCTGCACCTACCCAGTTATTTTATTTTCATTTATTTTTTCAAGCTCATTACTTTAGACCTGAACCCCTTTGTGCTGACAAAACCTCTTGGACTGCAGCTACAGCCCTGGATTGCAAATGCAACCTCAAATTTCCTGCCCTCTATTTTCCTTCAAGGATTCAAAAGAAGAGGGGTTTGGATCACAATTCAAAGTCTTACACTTGAATGAGACAGTCAAGTATGGAATTGCAGCAATAAAATATGGGCTAAAAGATTATGTTAAAAATGTTTCCTATATTTTCTGGCTGGGCGTGGTTACTCACGCTTGTAATCCCAGCACTTTGGAAGGCTGAGGTGGGTGGATCACTTGAGGTCAGGAGTTCGAAACCAGCCTGGTCAACATGGTGAAACCCTATCTCTACCAAAAAATACAAAAACTAGCTGGGCACGGTGGCAGGCGCCTGTAGTACTGGCTACTTGGGAGGCTGAGGTGGGAGAATCACCTGAACCTGGGAGGCGGAGGCTGCAGTGAGCCAAGATCACGCCACTGCACTCAAGCCTGAGAAACAGAGTGAAACCCTGTCTCAAAAAGAAAAAAAAAAAGTTTCCTATATTTTCTGATTATATAAATGTAAATGTTTCTTACATTTTCTGATAATGTATCACTTTCATCGAAAAAAATAAAATACAGAAAAGTATAGAGAATATAAAATCAATTCCAATCCCACCATCTAGACTACTTTTTGGTAGGTTTCTTTTTTCTTTCTATCCATGCAGTACATACATTTTAAAAATCTCTTTCTTAGAATATTAATAGTTACATAATATTTCATCATATAAATATACTATAATTTGCTTAACCAATTCCCTACTGTTGAACACTTAGTTTTTAGACTTTCACTCGTACAAACAGTACTACAATGAACACTCTTATGTAAAAATATCTGTTCCCGTCTTTGATTATTACATTAGGGATTAGAATAGATTTTTAGTAAGTAGAATTAATGGGTCAAACAAACAGTATGGATGTTTTCAAGGTTCTTGATACATATTGCCAAACTGCTTCCAGAAATGCTACACTAATTTATGTCCTCATCAAATGTGAATGAAAAGTGCTATTCTCATTCCAATCCGACCAATCTGCCACTACAGCAGTATCCAGATATTGCAAATGGATAAACAGCATTTTCAATAGCATGGGAAATATTAAGCTATAAAGGTAGGTGGGGAAAAAACAGAATACAAGTTGTACAAAGTATATATTCCCAAATGCATAAAAATAATATATTTGAAAATGATCATGTGAGATTATGAATTTTTCAGTACTACGATTTTATGTATTCCCCAAATAGTATATATTGCTTTCATAAAATAATTTTAAAACAAGATTACATCACAATTCTATTTTGCCACTGTTCTAACTTTTCAACAACGAACATAAATAACTTGGAAGAAAAAATGAAGGGTAAAATGTATTCTAAATGCATAAGCTACAATGAAATATTGCTTGACTTTTTCCTTTAGGCAAGGTAATTTTTTTCCTTTCCACTGGCAGCAGCTCCAAGCCCAGCCACGACTGAGACCATAGCCCAGAGACAGAGCTTTCAAGGTGCCTGCTCAGTTTATGAGCCAAGTTTCTGTCCTTTTCTACATGTGTTTGTGTCTTTTCTTTTTAAAATACAGTATTTGGCCTGTGGTGAAACCATTAATTCTATGAGCTGATTAAATAAAGATCATTTTTTTTTTTTTTTTTTTTTTTTTTTTTTTTTTTGGAGACGGAGTCTCGCTCTGTCGCCCAGGCTGGAGTGCAGTGGCCAGATCTCAGCTCACTGCAAGCTCCGCCTCCCGGGTTGACGCCATTCTCCTGCCTCAGCCTCCCAAGTAGCTGGGACTACAGGCGCCCGCCACCACGCCCGGCTAGTTTTTTGTATTTTTTAGTAGAGACGGGGTTTCACCGTGTTAGCCAGGATGGTCTCGATCTCCTGACCTCGTGATCCGCCCGTCTCGGCCTCCCAAAGTGCTGGGATTACAGGCTTGAGCCACCGCGCCCGGCCCATTTTTCTTTTATTAAGCATATGAGCTTACCTTCTGTTTTCAGATACGGCTTTCTCTTACATACATTTTTTGTTCAGCCCTTGTTATAATGCTCATACAGATTGTGCACCTTAATAGTAAGCTGCCGGCTGGGCGCAGTGGCTCACGCCTGTAATCCCAGCACTTTGGAAGGCTAAGGCGGGTGGATCACCTGAGGTCAGGAGTTCGAGACAAGCCTGGCCAACGTGGTGAAACCCCGTATTTACTAAAAATACAAAAAATTAGCCGGGCATGGTGGTGGGTGCCTGTAATCCCGGCTACTTAGGAGGCTGAGTCAGGAGAATTGTTTAAATCTGGGAGGCGGAGGTTGCAGTGAGTCAAGATTGCGCCACTGCACTCCAGCCTAGGAAACAAGAGCGAAACTCCATCTCAAAAAAAAAAAAAAAGGTAAGCTGCCTTTCAGGTCTAATCACAGAATAGTTCATACAGTGGTATACAATAAAGCTATTTCAAAAACCTACAAGTAGGCCGGGCACGGTGCCTCACGCCTGTAATCCCAGCACTTTGGGAGGCTGAGGTGGGCGGATCACGAGGTCAGGAGATCGACACCATCCTGGCCAACATAGTGAAATCCTGTCTCTACTAAAAATACAAAAATCATGGTAGCACATGCCTGTAATCCCAGCTACTGGGGAGGCCGAGGCAGGCGAATCACTTGACCCAGGCGGTTGGAGGTTGTAGTGTGAGCTGAGATGCCACTGCCACTCCAGCCTGGTGGCAGAGTGAGACTGTCTCAAAAGAAGAAGAAGAAGAAAAAAAAAAACCTACCAGTATTGATGATAAATGATTTTCAAATTATGTGAAGCAAGGTCCATAAGAATGTATGCAGCATGCTGCCATTTGTATAACAAAGAAGGGAACTACATAAACATGTATGTGTGTAGAACATCTCTAGAATAGTATTTTAAAAACTGGTAACAGTATTTGGTCTCTGGGGAGAGGAAACTGGAGATAAGATAGGAAGAAGGCTTCTGTTTCATTTTATGCCCCTCTGTGTTTGTGTTTAAATTGTTTGCCATGTATATTTTTATGGTTTTTTGCAAGTTTAAAATTAGATGTTTTGAAAGTCTTTTTACATGATAGTAGAGTAAAAAATTTAAATAAAGCACATGAGCAAAGGCAAGTCACAAGAGAAAAAATATCTGCTTTGTTAGACAATAGACCTTAATGTTGGGACTTTATCTGAGAATTGCCAAACTTTAGGATATTTGAAATTTTAATCAACCAATCTTTTAAGGTCACTTTTTATCTAATGGTCAGTATTTAGTGGTCCGAAAACCAAAAACAGGCCCCAAAACTCTGGATACTAATCTCCCCATCTGCAAGAGCATATCAAGAGATATTTCGCAGATCACATTTT
Source organism: Rhinopithecus bieti (assembly GCF_001698545.2). Taxonomy (NCBI): domain Eukaryota; kingdom Metazoa; phylum Chordata; class Mammalia; order Primates; family Cercopithecidae; genus Rhinopithecus; species Rhinopithecus bieti. Next base: position 2,106,267 of record NW_016806071.1, read on the forward strand.
GTCTTTTCTATTTTCTCTTTGAAAGCTGGTAGAAGAATATTTTCTACTTAATGGAGAAGCTGTGACAACTAATCCTTGTAAAATGATTTCAGAATAAAGTTAAGTGTCGGCTCGTCTAAGACGTGAGGAGAAGGAAGAGTGAGTTTTTCAATATGGTCTTTCACTTTGTATATGGAAGTTCTAAACTGAAGTGCTATTTGATGAGGGAAGCCCCTGAGCCCACTAAGCCCCAGAGCTTGACAGAATTAACACACTCAATAAAATACTGAATAACCTAATTAGAACACCCACCTGTTTCGCAAACACAGGGAGCAGAGCACCAAACTTCCATAGGCCTCAGTGAATTTCTGTAAAGCCCTCAGCCCTGCACCTGGCTCAGTGAATTTCTGTCTGGCTTCAGCAGCAGAGAACAGCTTTTCGGCAATCTGCTCAGGAAAGCCAATAAGTGAATCAATGTGATCCACATTGTCGGAGATGAAGCCCAGGACAAGGCTGAAGAGGGATTTGGCGGAGTACCGAAGATTCCCCTCCCGGGTATATGTGAAGATGAAATGATCAGTCTTCTCTTTCTGTGCAGTGTCGTCTTCCCTGTTCATGCAAAGCTCCACAGAAAAGCCTTTGGGGAATAGTCTGAAAGGCCTTGGCTTCTGCAGGCTACTCCTGACACCATCCAGAGCCAGATTGACCATGTGCAGCTGCCCATTTTCTCGCACGTAGATGGGCCCTGGGTCTAGGTGGTTTTCTGAGCTGAGGTAGTAAGACATTGCCTTGGTAGCAACTGTGAAAGCAAGACACAGGGAAGCAAATCCAATTAAAATGCCATTTGTAACATGTAACTTCATCTTGCTGTGCTCAGGGCTTTATAAGCCTACCAGGCAGGACTGGTGGCTGTTTTAGGAAAAGCAAAACTTACCAGTTGCCTGGGAACTTTGGCATTCGAGGTTGCCTTTATTGCCTCTACCTGGAATGCCCCTCCTACTCTCCACTTTTTCTTGTTTATCTGGCCATCTCCTACTCATCTTTCAAAACCCAGGTCAAGGCCGGACGCAGAGGCTCATGCCTGTAATCCCAGCACTTTGGGAGGCCGAGGCAGGTGGACCACCTGAGGTCAGGAGTTCGAGACCAGCCTGGCCAACATGGTGAAACCCCATCTCTACTAAAATTACAAAAATTAGCCGAGTGCGTGCCTGTAGTTCCAGCTACTCGGAAGGCTGAGGCAAGAGAATCGCTTGAACCCGGGAGACAGAGGTTACAGTGAGCCAAGATCGTTTCATTGCACTCCAGCCTGGGTGACAAGAGCAAAACTCCAAAATAACAACAACAACAAAAAACCCAAGTCAAAATCTCATCTTTAAAATTCATACTAAGGGGCCAGGCGCGGTGGCTCAAGCCTGTAATCCCAGCACTTTGGGAGACGGGCGGATCACGAGGTCAGGAGATCGAGACCAGCCTGGCTAACACAGTGAAACCCCGTCTCTACTAAAAAAATACAAAAAACTAGCCGGGCGAGGTGGCGGGCGCCTGTAGTCCCAGCTACTCGGGAGGCTGAGGCAGGAGAATGGCGTAAACCCGGGAGGCGGAGCTTGCAGTGAGCTGAGATTCGGCCACTGCACTCCAGCCTGGGCGACAGAGCGAGACTCCATCTCAAAACAAAAAAAAATTCACACTAAGGAAGTTGTCACAGATGTCAGCAAAGATTCATTTATGTGTAAATTAATGGCAGCAATTTTATATTAGCAAAACAATTGGAAAACAACCTAAATGTCCAATAATTGGGATGTTAATAAATACGTTATGACTTATATGTACCACGGAATGTGATAAAGTGATTAAAATTATAAACTTTTAAAAAACGTGTTTACACACAGAAAAGACTAGAAATAAATAACTTCCTGGCTAGCTTGACACAGTCCACAAACTTCTTGGTTGCACTTGGTTCACTGTTCTGTTTATTTGTTTCTGAGTCTGCCATCTGCTGCTTTGAGCTCCTTGAGAGGAGGAACCACGTTGAATTCATGCAGACTCTATAACACAGTGCCCTGGCATCGTACAGTCCCTGAGCAGATAGCGTGCAACCAACGTCTACTCATTTGCTAAATTTTACAAAGACGAAAAGTAACAGGATTTTTTTTTAATCTAGAAATAAACACCTCCACTACAAGAGCTACATAAAAGCTATTCTAGCCTTTGGACGCTTCATATCTATTAAAGTTCTATTAGGGCAGTTTTAACATAAAAAAGTCAAACAGTTGGGCATTTCTGCAGTCATGTGGGTAATATCACGTGCCCAAGAACTGGAATACTTGTTTTCCTCCTAACTGTGAGATTTCAAAATACATGAAAAAGTGCTATGTTAAATAAAATGAAGGTATTTATTTGATGATCATTTCTACAATTTAAAGGGAGAAGAGAGGTAGAATATCATACAGGCCTGATAATATCCCTAAAAGAATCTGATTGAGTTTTAGAGTGAACCAACTCAGCTTCTTCTGCATCAATGTGGGGCCACAATGTGGCCCTGAAGCCACTTACGAGTGTCAGCCACATTTAAGTCCGTGATCAAAAATGCCGAGTCTCTGGAGATGAAACAATGGTCCTGTGTGTGGGAATCAGTACTATCCATGTTTCTCTCAAGGATAATTATGTGTATAAAAGCACGAGAGAAGAGTATTCTGCCTAGCTCTAGAGCCTCACCCTTTCCCGCTCATTTCCTTATGTCCTACTCTCTGGCCCTGTCATACTACCCAGGTAAACTGGCCATGCCCTCATGTCCCACTGGCCATTGCCCGTTCTGTTCCCTTCGGCTGGAACATCCTGCTCTGCCTCCCTGACCAAGCCAATTCCTACTCATCATTAACATCGTCCCTCTTCTGGGAAACCTTCCCTAACCCCTGCACCAGTATGTGCCTGTCTGGTTTTCCCAGAGCACCCAGTCTCTCCAGCATAGCACTTAGAACCATGTACTATGTCTGTTCACTTGTTAATGTACCCAGAGTGGTGAGCTTTTTGAAGGCAAGGTACTTATTTGATTCATCTATGTTTCTCAGGCCTGACATAGTGCCTAGTACTAAGTAAGCCCTCAAAAGGTATTTGCTGAACTGTATGAAAGGAAAGGTAAGACCTCAAAGGACAAACTTAGTGCTCTCAGTTGCAGGGCCTGCTGATACTGTTGCTAGGAGCCAGCTCCTTTTCCAGGCAACAGCTGCAGGCTCCTCCCCTACTTGCCAGACCATTCTGCAGGTGGCAGAGGCAAAGCAGATGATGGGAGTATATTGCTACTGGTAGTACAAGGGGTGGGAGACAACTAAACTAAAAAACAGGGGGGAAAAATTCTGTCACAGTGCTGGCTCTTATAACCCATACTTCTCTCTTGCCAGCATTTACAGCGCCTGCTGCTAAGGAGATGCCTCATTTATTCTGAGCTCTTCTTCCAGTAGGGGTGAGCATCTGGACCCTCCAACCTTGCAGACCTTAATTTTGACTGAGAAAATAAAGCAGATGTCCTTTGGTTTTTATCCCTGTCATTTAACATTCAGAGCTCTACTCTACCTGTAGATCAGAAAGCAGATGCTAGGTATGGCCCTAAAACGGACTGACGTGATTTTAACAACAGAAAGACAAATTCTATGGAAGATACCCTATTATAGTGGATGAATACACTGTGAACTCCCTGAGCAATGAAACAGGGTCTGCCCATCTGTACTGCCCCCAACCCTCACCCCTAATAGTGTCTTCCACAAACACTGTTGTAAAATGGACAAATGGATGGGTGGATGGCTGGGTGGGTGACCACTTCAGATGAAAATTAGAAGTCTGATTCCATCCAGCAGAGGGCACAAGCAGCTTGGGACTAGAGTAAGGACCCTAATCTGGGCTCCTCAAAATCCAGGACGCTTTGGCTTCCGGGGATCATTTTCAAAAAAAGGGAACGGTTCTGATTTTTTGTTTGTTTTTCTTTAAATTACCCACCAAATACCATTTCTCTTTCTAAATGAGGAAAAAATAAATACAATTTTTTCCTGGAGAGTAAACCCACATCATTTGTCCAGAAGCCACTGGAGGAATTGACTTTGGTTCAGGAATCCTGCCTGGTCTCCTTTAATTTCTACTACTAAATCAGCACATCCTGCCTTCTCTCAAAAAGGAGCTTCCTGAGAGTCTATGAGGTACTATAACATGATCTAAGCATTAAATTAACATTTGAACCCTTCAAGGCTAAGGACCAGAAAGGCCAGAGAATTCTACATAAAACTTCTCTACTTGGGTTCATTTGACCCTCACTAATGTACAAGATGGTGTACAGGGTGGTGTATTACAAATGGACCTGTTCTAAACCATGGTGAAAACCCCATCCAAATTGAAAAATGAAAATACTTAGTCACTACAACAATAACAATGTCCAATGTAGCTCGTAGTAGCTGTATTATATATTGGATCAAGAGTAACAGCGACATTTTGATAGTCTCCCAGCCTGCTACAGTAAGGCAGCTTTGTAACCCATACGACAGCATAGAAAAATATTATAATCATGTACGTTCTAGCATTTGGTCACCACAAGGGAGCCCAAGTTACCACGAAGTGTACCATTTCATCAAATGAATGAAACATAGCTGTATTACATTAAAAACTCAGTTCTATACTGCTTTCTTGAAAAAGGCCAGATAAAATTATTGATACTACACATGACAGTTTTTTAGACCTTGAATCCAGTTTTCCAAGCAAAAAGCATGATGATCCCAGTCAGGTGAACTGGGGTTATCAGGGAGCCCACAGGGTAAAATTATGAGCTGAATCTACAGCTAATTTGAAGAGAAGAAGAAGAAAATACCTAACTTCAGAAGATAAAATAAGATAAAAATCCCCTAAGAACAGTAAGTTGTAGGAATAACTATGATGTTTAACGATACTGGATGATGGCTACCATTTATTAAGCACCTACCAGTTGCCAAGCACTGTGTTAGGTACTATATAAAGTGATCTCATGTAATCTCTAATGATCCTATGAGGTCAGTATTGCCTTTTAATAGACAAAGAGACCCACGGAAATAAAATAACTTACTCTAGAACAGAGCTAGTAAGTGGCAGAGCCAGAATTCAATCTCAGGGCCGCATTACTCCAAAGCTCAAGCTCTTTCCTTGGCATGATGCTGTTTCTCAAGACTAAAAATATGACATTAGCCTTAAGGATAGAAAAAAAAATGTGAAAAATTAATCTCACCCACCTGTTTGATCCCTCTAGTATTCACTGGTTGAAGCCTAAGGGGAGGGGGGAGGGATAGGATTGAAAAAAAAAAAAAAAAAAAAAACGAAAACCGGTGCACATCTAGGGAAAGAGCTGGTGGGAACAGAGCCAGGACAGTTACAAGGAGGCCTCCCTTCTTCCCTCTGCCAGGCCCAAAATGAGCTACATCCATATACCAGGAGAACATCTGCCAATCCATGGCCTTCATCCCAAGGCTGTAGACACTTAGTTTATCTGAAAATGTAGTATTCTTGGAAAAATTTCTAAATAAAAACCTAAACAGAAACTAAACTATGGGTAGTTCTAAACCAGCAATAACCAACAATCCACCTTCATTGTTCTGTGTGTCCCCATTCTTCAATTTTCAACTTTCCTCACTACTTTTTTCCTACAATATGCACTTTACTACCTGCCTTCTCACCCATACCTTTTCCTCTCTCAGGCTCCCTGCTGCCCCCCAAGAACATGCCAATCTCTCCCACAATGTGACTCTTAACAACTCTAGCGCTTCTCACACCAAAAATCCTAACCCCACTCCCTTCGCTCACCTCAGCTCCCCTGCCCCCCTCAACCCTCAGACCCTTCCAGCCCTTCCGTGCTCCTGCTGAAAGGTGGCCTGCTTGTTCCACAGACCCAACCCTTCCAACCTCCAATCTCCCAACCTCCACCTGCCTCCTTTTCCTTCCCCACACTCCTCCACCCCCACTCCTTCTCTCCACCATCTATTCTTCCCTTCTTCCCACTCTAGGGGCTTCCGTCTCCTAGGACCCCAATCTCTCCATCCCTTTCCTTGCCTTCTGTTCTCAATCTTCAAGACACTCTTCCTTCACGCCTCACTATCCCCAACTTGGCATTCCACACCCCCAACTTTTCTTCCCTGTCCCCAAGACCCCACCCTCTCTATTCCTATCCTAGCTCCTTTCCTCCCTGAACCCCTAAAATCCCATTTTCTTTCCCCATTCCTTCTTCCCGCTCTCTCCCCACGCATGCCTTCGTTCCGCTCCCTCCCCACGCGTGCCTCTCCCCGAGTCCACCCAGGCTAATCCTGCTCCCTATCCCACTCCGGCCCCAAAACCCAATTCTAACACGTCCCCATAGCCTGCCCCCGCACCCCTACGCCACCCTTAAGCCCATCGTCCACACCCATATACCTCATCCTCCCCTCAACCCGCGCCCCGCCGTCCTCTCGGGCTTCCCCTCCCCCACCCCGCCGCTCCCTAACACCCCGCCCCCGC